>NC_082393.1:8543719-8548719 GCF_031168955.1 Gadus macrocephalus | reverse complement strand
TCTTCCGGGAACGGGAAGAAGATCCTGGGGTCGAGCGACGTGCCCGAAGACGAAGAGTGTCCCTAAGGGATCAAGCGTGACAACTGCTACTATTACTACTACTACTACTACTAGCACTACACCTACTGCTACTGCTATTACTACTACAGGGGGCCAGCCTCGTTAAGAACCAACTACGCATACGATGAACACACAGACACAAAGAAAAAAACGAGTAAGCCACTTATTTTTTTCCTTTTATTTTTTTATTTTGTTTATTTATTGATTGTTGTGAGTGGCGGTTGTTGAATATTCAGGTACACTTCTTTCATGGGACTGCTGCTCCAACCCAACCCCTACATCCACCCAAACCCCAACACCACATCGCGATCCCCCACCCCCACCCGTCCTGACCACCCCTCACTCCATCATCTCTCCTCCTCCCCCCACCAAAGAGGATACATATATATATATTTTGTTTTGTTTATGCTTTCTGAAAGGATTTTAATATTGATGTTTTAACGTTAGAAGTGTTCAGCCTTATTTATTTAATTTTGGAATGCATTATATATAATTATTATTTTATTATTATTATTATTATTATTATTATTATTATTATTATTCTGTTATTTGTAATTATTTTATGGGTATTTATATAATTTCACCTTATTGTTGTGTTTTTTTTTTATTTGAACAAGTGTAAAAAGTGTACATATGTGTCTTGACCCCGCTACCTCCGTGCCGGGGACGACATCACTAGACCAGGGAAGAGGTGGTGAATGGAAAAACATCAAGAACGAAAGCACTGAGTGACCAAATGTAATTTAGAAGGATTTCTAAATATTTTATTATTATTATTATCATTATTATTATTATTATTATTATTGTTGTTATTATTATTATTATTATTATTATTATTATTATTATTATTATTTTATTATTATTTTGAATGTTATGACATTGTTTTTTGCCTTTTCTATGTGTTTTTGTTCTACTGCTGTAATACACAAACACACTCAAAAGAAACTCAGTTATTCTCAGTAAATGCGTTCAAATGGTCCTAAATGGGTTTGCAGATTGCATGACTGACAGGGCCGTGGCACTGCCTCTCAGACGGGTATATATCTAACCTAACCTACCTCCAACTTTCTTCCTTTGCATTATGTCTCTGTTCTCACTGACCAGAAAGACCACAAAGAGTGAGCAATTGTTTTTATTGTTGTTTTATGTCCATATCTGGTCGCTGCTAAATCGCAAAAGAACCCCAGAGGTTGTGTGAAGAAGCGGGCTGGGTTTTGTTTGCGATGCGTCCTTTCTGTCTACATGCTGCTTTGGGAGAGATACAATTTTGTATAAGTCTATTCCAAAGTGTCCAACTGCGCACTTGTGTGTGTATCTACACTTTTGTCATTAAGATGTAATGTAAAAGAAAGTGATATATTTAATAAAAACCTTAACCTCAGCTATGTTGCTGTCTTGGCCTCTCTCTGACCCCCCCCAGGTGAGGTTTATGATTGCACGAGGTTGGTGTTTCGCTGGATACGCAACAGCCATTAAGTTAGTGGCAAAGAGCCATGACACGTATCAGCTTGATCAGGATACACTTTGGCGAATAAGACTCGCTGTCACTCTCTCACTCTATCTTTCTCCCTCTCTCTTGTTCTATTGCTCTCACTGTCTCTGTTTGTCGCTTTCTCTTTCTTGCTTGCTCTCGCTCTCCATCTGGCTGTTTGTCTTTCGTTCTCTCTCTCTTCCTCTCTGTCTCTAACACTCCCTCTTTCTTGCTCTCTCTCTCCTACACACACAATACACTAACATTTGCAACATCACAGCCCTTTCCAAAGTGTGCATTGATAATTACAAAACTTTTTTTGTGTCATCAATGTGTGGGATTCTCTATGTGTTTTGGTGTGTGTGTGTTTGGTGTTCTCAGTATATGTGTGTGTATGTGTGTCTGCGTGCGTGTCTCTATGTATGCGTGTGTGTATGTGTAGGGGCTTCTGTGTGTGTGCTTTTTTTCCCCCATGTTTGCTTGTGCTCACATGGGCCGTTATCAAGGTGATCTAAAGTGAGGGTCCTGGCTAACTTTAGCCAGCCTGCCAGGGCATGGCTCTGGCTAGGGGAGTTTGCTGCGCCTTTGACCTGCTCTGTGTTTGCCTTGGTCGGGCACAGGAATTTGTATCAACCTACCCTGCCCACTACCAGCCTGCCTGGCACCAACAGACTTATTTTTATTCTTTACAAAGTGAACCATCACTATATCCTCATTCACACATTCCTGAGACAGAGTGGAGCCCGATTGCATTCTTCAGCTCGTCTCAGAGTGACCTGTGTACCCATCACCTGAAGCGAGACCCTGTCACTCGTCACACAGGAAGCACGCAAGCGAGGTTAAGTCAACTGAGCATAGCCCATACCCGCCCCAAAAACTCATTGCAAAGTTATTTACAATGCCATTAACGACAGCAAATATGTTCATATTTTATTAAAAAAAGACATTCAATACAAATTATATTTGAACAAAATAATTTTCTTTCTTAAAGAAAATAATAATAGCTGTGTGATTTCTAGTTTAGTAACATGAACAAGCCTGATTCAAAGACTCTTGTAAGGATAATCATAAAATGAAAGCAACAAAATAAACAAAAAATAAACATTTACCCGTGAATAGAGAGACTTTTACATGATCAGCAAAACAGTATAATCACAAATCGAATAAAAGTGACTTAGAGAAGCGACTTCTGTGTGTACGTTACAGAGTGAGGCGGGATGGCTAGGTTGGTATGGAGAGATCTAATGAGGGTTGAGAAGGCCTTAGCCACCCTGTATTAACTCGTATAACCAGAGACCTGAGTGCCTTGACTGATAGAGGGCCCCCCCGGTGATCAAACTCATCCACGGGGGCATGGAGCTTATACAAACACGGTCTGCTTTTTGGACAACGGAAGGGAAAATGTTCATTCAACAAAAAACATTCATTAGTGATTATATTCCCCCTAAAATACATTGAATTAGATAGACTTTGTTGTGCAATTGATGAGTCACGGAATCGGTCATAGGAAAAGGTCGTTTGGATCAGCTTATAAGTCTTTCTTAGATAAATAACTTTATTTTCACTTTAAGTACTGTACATGATGTCTAGTCAGACATGAAGCTGGCCAGGTAATAATAATAATAATTATAATAATAATAATAATAATAATATCTATAGAAAAAGACACACCTTCAAATATTAGGAAACGGTATAGCTTAAGATTTGTGTTCCTTTCATCATTTGTGAGCATAGCACCAAAAAGTTGGTTGTATTGCTCGTTTATTTTTTTTATCTGTCCTTTTTGCATGTCTTTAAAAATGCGCCACCGATCCCGTGCTGCCGAGCGACAGGGCAGGCATTCTGTTGTCGGCGACGCTCCACTTTTCAAGTCTTTACACAGGATGTGGGAGAGCATTGGACAGGAAGTCCCTGGGCTTCCTGTCCAGGAGCTCCTCCTGGACAGCTCCTCCTCGGGGCCCCCCCGCCGCTTGTCTGAGTCTGTTTTCGGCGCTGCGTCCACCGCGTGGAGCTTTATTGGCATGAGATCATACAAGCGTTTCAAAGGGAACGGAAAGAACAATCGCAACTGCAAGGTCGACAAAAAAAATAAAATAAGGGAATTCTCGGGAAAAAGGGGTAGCCATTTTTGTTTTTGCTGTCAGAAGTCTCAGTGTAGCCTCGTTATTGTTATTATTATTATTATTATTATTATTATTATTATTATTGTTATTATTATTATTATCATTATTATGACCATTATTATTATTTGTATTAGCTTTGTTTTCTTTTTATTCAGTATCACACATTCTCATCAAAGCGTCACCTCTGAGGAAAGGTATGCAGATGCAGACAGGTCCAGTTATTGTCTTTAACTGCATGCGTTGGTGAGGAGCGATGCAGCTAAAGTGCTTTAAGTGCATGTGCTTGGGCATGAAGCGCTGCGGCAGCCGAGTCGGCCGTGCGGGGCAGAGCAGACCGGTCAACCCCGGACACGCCCTGTTGGATGAACCTCACCCTACACCTACACCACGCGACAGGGGTGAGGAGGAGCAGGGAGGGCTGCTGGGGACAGGAACACGAGGGGTAGCGGCAGGCCCGGGGAAGAGGCCATGGGGAGGCCGGTGATTTGGGAGAGGGGGGCACAGGGGAGAATCACCTGGAGCCATGGCCGAGAGGGTTAGGGTTTAGGTGTGGAGAGGTAGAGGACGGACAAGGAGGCAACATTTAGGTTCGGGTTAAAGACACACCCCGACCGAAAAATCACACCGAATCGGACCGCCCCCGTCTCTCAGCGATCGGTTTTTCTCGTTTCAGCTTCCGACTCAACGATTTGTTTGGAGTGCTCTGTGACTCTGTGAGGACAGCATGGCAGGACAGAGCAGTATGGTGAACCAGGGGCAGGTTGGTGTGAATAGGAGCGTAGGAAGAGCTGGGCCCACATGCAGATATAGCAGGGAGCATGGCCTGTGAGGGGTCGAGGAAGTAGTTTGACGCGTGTGCGGACCGCGTTGGGGCAGGAAGATAAAGTTCAGGTTCACGGGACAGTTCTGTCGCTACAATCCTCAATACTGTAGGGCGATAAGAGAGCCCCTCGATGATGCAGTACATAGCTTGCGGGATGACATAGAGGCCTAGCAGGGGGTCGGTTTTAAGGCACTGCAGCTGCACAGAATACCTCCAGTCTCAGTCCGTCCCAAGAGGTGCTGAGCCTCGAGGCGTGCCAGCAGGACGGAAATGAAGGCCATCGTTGGCTCGACCAGAAGTTTGAAGCCTTGTCCTTCTAACAAAAAGCCTTTGCATGGACCCTGAGCCAGAGAACGAATTAAGCACTGTGTCATGGAATGGGGCTGGGGGGGGGGGGGGGGTGGGGGGGGTGGGGGGGTGCTGGTGGCTGGGCTTTCCCGAGAAGCAGGGTTATTTCTAATGCAAGCCTAGTCAAATACAGTATTTACACAAATAAACACTGCACCTTCTCGCACAGATGTGC
>NC_082393.1:8525171-8543619 GCF_031168955.1 Gadus macrocephalus | reverse complement strand
AAACCTAAAAAATTATGTCACCCCAACACCCAACACCCAACAACAACAACAACCACAACAATCAAAGCATGTATCCAACAATGTCTGTGGGGAATGATGTGGACGTTGGAAAGCGAAGGAAAAGTATTATGAATGTATAATCTCCATCTTATTTCAATTGTGTGCACTGTCTCTGCACACCTACAGCGTTCTGCTGAAATGGCCACAGCCATCGGAGGCGCTGTGGCTGCTGTAAGCAGCCTGTGGGATTGCATCATCCCTCCCAGCTGTCAGTGCCACAGGCTGGTCATGTCCCCATACTGGGAGGAGTGGAGTCTTGAACTGGGAGAGACCGCCGTGTATGTCTCTGGTCGTTCACTCTGCACTCTATACTGCTTTAAAATAAACCAACAGCAATGTCTTGTGTTGGTGTCTGTGTGTGCGTTTCCGTTGCGTTTTTCTGTGTGTGTGTGTGTGTGTGTGTGTGTGTGTGTGTGTGTGTGTGTGTGTGTGTGTGTGTGTATGTGTGTGCGTGTGTGTTTGTATGTCTGTGTGTGTGTGTGTGTGTGTGAGTGTGCGTGTGTGTGTGTGTGTGTGTGTGTGCTTGGCTTGTTTGTATGTTTGTGTTTGTGTGTGTGTGTGTGGTGTGTGTGTGTGTGTGTGTGTGTGTGTGTGTGTGTGTGTGTGTGTGTGTGTGTGTGTGTGTGTGTGTGTGTGTGTGTGTGTGTGTGTGTGTGTGTGCGCGCCTGCATGTGTGCGTGATTGTGTGTTGGTAAAAAAGTATATCTGTGTGTGACTGTGAGTGTGTGGATGAGGTGTTGTTGTGAGGGGGGGATCTATCTTAATTACAAAACACGGAATTTTACAGTCAATTTTCTGAGTGAAAGTGGTAAGAGATACAATCACTGTGTTTTATAACAGAGTCCTGCCATCTCTTTATGGCATCACAATAAGCCAAGGAGAGGATCCACCTTGGTGAATTTGTTTAACCCTATGGGCTCCACAGACGGATCACAGCTGCACAGACAGTTAGAAGTGTCTGTGGTTTGGATTGGCTGGCTGGCAGAATGCCTGGCTGACACGTGATTGGTCGGTGGAAACCTCCTGATCTGTCTCCACCAGTCCCCGCCAGTCCCCGCCAATCAGGTGACCTTGACCAGCTTTAGCATCAATGTTATCAATCTGCTCGCATAATATGTAATGAATGATACAACTCATAATCTTTATGTTGCTGTTGGGAGACCAACAAGATTTGATAAAATTTTTGGGTTTTATTTACTCACAAACAGTTAATTTGTAGTTTCCTAATCATTTATATATTTTCCTTTCCTTAAACTTTACAATAATTCTGGCCTATCAATGTTCAAGCATGAAGAAAATGATACAAAAGAACACAACATCGAACAATTGCAATTATTAACAAACGTTAATGCTGACAAATCTTAGCACGTGCAATAAAATATAGCATGAATAAACACGATGCTTGTGGAAACGGAAGGATTCATCAATCAAAGCGACAAAATACTCAACCTTTGTCAAACCAAAAAGGTTGCTTGCATATCAGTGCCAACATGGGAGACTATGGCACACATGTGAGGAAGGGAGGGGAAAAGAGGAGAAAAAAAGACATGCACAAATCAGTGCTCTCAAGTGTGCAGGAGTGTATGTGTGTGTGTGTGTGTGTGTGTGTGTGTGTGTGTGTGTGTGTGTGTGTGTGTGTGTGTGGGTGTGTGTGTGTGTGTGTGTGTGTGTGTGTGTGTGTGTGTGTGTGTGTGTGTGTGTGTGTGTGTGCATTTTTGTGTGCAAGTATGTTTGTGCGTGAGTGCATGCATGCGCGTGTGTGTATGGTGGAGGGGGGTAAATAAAGGTGTGAACTCCTGCTCCGTTGTGACCTGTTAAAATCACTCAATGAGCATTCTGGGCCAGTGAGTACGAAGGAGGGTCAAATCATATTGTTGCCCTGCACGGCAGGGAACAGCCCAGCTCTGCAACCTCTTAGGGACCCCGCTGGGTAAATCTACATGTCCATTCTTCCTCCCTTGTCTCTCGTTTTGAAAGTCTCTCAAAGCCAATTATTAAGTTCTTCTAAGATATCATTGACCTGTGTGTGTGTGTGGGGGGGGGGCTTGTGTTTGTGTGTGTGTGTGTGTGTGTGTGTGTGTGTGTGTGTGTGTGTGTGTGTGTGTGTGTGTGTGTGTGTGTGTGTGTGTGTGTGTGTGTGTGTGTGTGTGTGTGTGTGTGTGTGTGTGTGTGTGTCTGTATGTATTTGTTTAAATGTGGGTGTTTAAGTGTGTTTAAATGTGTATTTGTGTGTGTGTGTGCGTGTTTGTGTGATAAAATGTTTGTGTATGTGTGTGTGTGTGTGTGAGTGTGTTGAGGGAGAGACAGAAAAAGTAGGGGGAGGTGCCTCCATATTATTGACTGGCTTTTCAATATAATATCCAAGCCACAGCATCACAGTGTCCCTGGGAAGCTGTGTGTTTCTGCTGTGAGAGAATGTGTTTTGTGGTGCACGCAGCTCAAGCAGCCTAATTACGTGGAGTTTGAAGGCATAGACACCCCCGTGTCAAGGACAGACTCTATAAATCACACACAGTCATTAGTGGGGAGAAAATATACTCCCCTTTTCCTTCCGCGTGGATAGCAATACAATATAAGGCTTCGACAGATAAAAGCAATAAACAATTTATTGCCTCGGGCTCGAAGTGGTTTATACCCACACCCCCTGCGTGGACAGGAATGGCATTTATGCAAGTGAATTGGCTGTAAACGCATTTTATTTGAAGCACAGGATATAATTAGAAACTGTTGTGGCTTTCAATAAAACCAAAAAAACCTATACATATTGTATGTGTTTGGGTATGTATGTGTGTGTGTGTGTGTGTGTGTGTGTGTGTGTGTGTGTGTGTGTGTGTGTGTGTGTGTGTGTGTGTGTGTGTGTGTGTATGTGTGTGTGTGTGTACGGTGTGTGTGTGTGTGTGTGTGTGTGTGTGTGTGTGTGTGTGTGTGTGTGTGTGTGTGTGTGTGTGTGTTTATGTTTGTGTGTGTGTGTGCGTTGTATTGTCAGCTTGCAATAGGGCTACATCTGTATGCATGTATTTTTGCATTCACGTGTTTGCATCCATGTGTATTTCCCTTGTCTTCCTCATTGTGTCAAGTAGCTTCAACATATTTTGTGTCAGAAATAAAGTTCTCAAGAGGAATTTCACAAGTGGTTGAGGCCAAAATACATTAGACTATATAGCCACGAAATATGAATTTGGCATGTACAACGTGTTCAGAACATATATATAGGATTTGGGAATTTGCTCCTTCATATCACCCAATGCATCACTATCCAAGGGCATATACAAGTGGTCATTTGATCATTGCAAATGAGTAAAGTTCATATGGCTTCCGTCGCCAAGTCTGCTTGAAGATGGATTTCACCCGTACTCATCAGGGCTATTCTTGGTCTTGTGAACGTTTTAATCCTGTCCCCCGTCTTATACATGAATTGACATGCTTGTCCATGACATGTGAACATTGATTACGTCTGGTGGTCTGGCCCTCGTGGGCTCTCCTTGAAGACCACCTGACTGACCCAGTGGCTGCTAACCCACCAGAGCTACTGATGCTATGGACCTTCACCGGCCCACAGCCTTCAGCCACCATAGCTGCTAGCACTTCAGCTCAACGGGAACCGTTTTGGTTTCTCACATGCACCTGGGAGGATCTGCTTGCTTCCAGTACGCTCAAAACCACCGCTTAAAATGTGGGAAGGAGGCTTAGTTACTCTGAGTTGTATATTGAGACCTATTTATCGTTTGCTTTTCTTTACGAGCCTCCTGGGACGGCCCACCCAGAAACTCTGAGATCCAAGGGCTTTCAGGAGATCCAGCGGGTTGACGTTAGAGGGTGCTGCTGTCAGATCAAATTTTCAATGTGGACCCATGAGAGTATAATGGGCGTCAGGAGGGACATAGATAAAATTAACTTGATGTAGACTGAGGGAATCATAATTCTATGTGTTTATCGTATTTCATTGAAACAACCAAAAATGACAGTGATCATCCTCCTGTTATGTCTTGCTATCACGGGATTTCTACGGTTTTCCAAAAGCACATTAAATCAAATCAGAGCACCACTTGTATTATTGCACTGCAAAACAACAGAGAAGTATGCTTGTGAGCAGGACCAACTCTTTTCTTTAGCGCTGTATGTAATAAGAAATGCATAGATGCACGCCTCTAACTACTGAATATTCAAAACTATATAAAGACGCTGTGGTTTTGTAAGTGGTCATTTGTTGACTGCAGAGGTAGAATCAGTGAAATCACATCTATTTGTTTGCCTCAACTCGCACGAATCACTGATATATTTCTGACTCTGTTTCTAGTTACAAACGGGGCAGTTCTACGTTCCAATCGACTCCAAAAGTTGATTCACAAAGCGATATGAAGACTGGCTTGTGTGGGTCTTCCTGACGGTCTGGCAGTGCTCCAATCCATGCATGGATCAGAGTTATGCGAGTGATCTTCTCCCCTCTCAGTGCGAGACGCTACCTTTTCTATCTTGTCCCATACTCGTCCCGTTCTCTCCAGATGGTCCCCGTCCTCATCCACTCCAATCTACATCTTCTTCTCTCTTTTCCTTCCGTCCTTCCCCTCCTCCCATGTCACCCCATCCCCATGAGGGGCTGTGTGTCGTCCCCCCCCCCCATTCCCTGGCAGCCATCCCAAGGCTGTGAGGACGAGTGGGATGTGACCGCACACAAATCCTGTACTTTCCATCCGTTACGCTTGACGGGAAACGTGTCTCTCTCTCTCTCTCTCTCTCTCTCTCTCTCTCTCTCTCTCTCTCTCTCTCTCTCTCTCTCTCTCTCTCTCTCTCTCTCTCTCTCTCTCTAAAGGCCTTGAAACGAAGACAGATTTAAGGATTGGACTCAGATTACATTTGTACTTTTCTCCCCTTCTCCCCCACTGACAGAAGGGCCCGCCGTATTAACTTTATCAACACTTCCCCACCTACCTACAGCCCACCCATTGGTACATAGCATATATATATATATATATATATATATATATATATATACCATACCCTGACCATCACCTTGCACTCACAAAAGCCTCTAGGGTAACACAAGTGTAAACAAGGATGTTTAAGAGGTGTGTATGAACAGGTTCTGGGGCTGAAAATAGTATGAAGCCAGTATGAGGGAAGAAGGGCCCCCAACCGTCACACATGTCCACCATCGCTCGCCCGCTACTCCTGCTCTGGGCTACTCAGCCTGCTGCATAATCTTCACATGCTCGACATGAGAGCCTTGCATTAGGGCTGGGCACACGGGTCAGGCAGTTGTTAGCTCAGCCCTGACAGGCTCCAATGGAAGAGCTCCACATCACGGGCTAATCAGTCAGCCGCAAGCCAAACAGCGTGTCAGCCACGCAGGTCTAACCCACGGCGGCGGGCAGGCCGGGGCGCTGCGCTACAGCTGGTGGGGTGCAGATCCGCTGCTGATGTTGCCTATCCGGCCATATGCCCTCACCGCCACCTGCTCAGTGTCAGGTTAGCCTCAAACATGTGTCCAAATATTGAGGGTTTGGGAGTGCTATGCTAATTTATGCGTTGAGGATTTGCTTAGGCCTTTGGTGGGTCGGCTGAGGGGGGATAGTGCACTACAGCTGTCTCGTGTTCAAGGGGGGAGAGTTATGTTCTGTGTTTTCAGTTTGATTTTTTGGGCTTTTTTCTTACAGACCTTGATCGTGGATGAGATTGTACTTCCATTGCATGGTTGAGGTCTTTTTTCTATGTCATTCGTTCTATGTTTTTTGCTTTGTATTCCTCTTCCTCTCACTTCTTCTTCCTTCCCAACCTTTCCCTCACTGATATCGGGGCTTTTTTAAGGCATCCATTCACAGGTTCTGAGCTTGGCACACAAGCGCTGTTACCCGGAGGTGACATCACCACATGTGACCGACTCTGTACAAACCCTGCTACTCTAGTTCACAGCAGGATTATGGAGCAGAGAACTCTCTCTCCTTGTCTCTTTCTCTGTCTCTCTCTCTCTCTGTCTCTCTCTCTCTCTGTGTCTCACTTTCGTACTCTCTCTCCCACTCTCTCTCCCTCTCTCTGTCCCTCCCTCCCACTCCCTCTATCTCTCCCTCTTTCTCTCTCCCTCCTTCTCTCTCTCTGTCCCTCCAGTTCTCTCCCTGTGAATGACTCTATGTCTCTCCCTCTCTTGAATTTGTCATTCTGAATCACCAGTTAGGCTAACAATTCCAATAGTTTGATGGTAATGTATCCATGCATTCCATTTTACCAAGGATTTTTTGTACTGTGATCATTTTAATTATTCTTAAAATGGGTCTTCCTTCCCTTTCATCCTCATTTTATTTGGTAACACTATTTGCCCATCTCTGTTCTGTAATTTGCATTATATTATATTGTATCCTATTATGTTGTGATCAACAAACATACATGTGTTAGACTGTGTTGAATACAACCCAGTGTATTTTATTCCCCATTGCCTGTACTGTCTTGCTAGTGCCACAGGTAGACTTTCAGAAAGACAGGTTTAAGATCGCAATCCTCTTAGCAAGGGCTTTGTCTTTACAGAAGGGCGCTTTCTGATCCTAGTCCATGGAGCAGTGGTGTGCGTGGCTTTAGGAAACGTTGGTAGGATAGGTTGTGAGGGCTGGAGCACTGCGATTCACGGTGAACCACACCTCAGTTGGCCTGGAGAGGTGTCTCTGTGCCACACGCTGAGTATGTGTGTCTGGGTAGGAAGGGAGGGGAAAACGATCCTCTTAGCAGACTCAAATTGGCTCTCAGGAAACTGTCACCCGAGTTGGTCCGTTCTAGAGGGCCTGAGGGCTAGCCACGTCTAGCCATCCATCCCCTCTCAATGTCACAGCGTCACTCACTGCAGGAGAGCGGCTGAACCTGAAGCCTTGAGGTTGCTTCTTTGAGGACATCCTGAACTTTCGTCTGCATGGTATATACACTGTATATATATGCAAGGCCCCTGGGGTTAACCCCTGTTCTAAGGTGGTGCGGTGCATGCCTTGATGGGTCTTGTACACTCCTTTCTCCATGAGGTCACATGGGGCCCTGGGTTGCCGCTATATTTGGGACATATATGTGTCATAGGCCTATGTGGATTCATTGCATACTGCTCATTCCATGAATTCATTGCAGTATGAAATGAATTGCATACAGCAATGAGTTTTTTTCCTTGGAAAAAAAAAAGAATTATCAGATATTTAGTGAACTGAAATCAGCGAACGCAATGTTTGGATTTTGTGATATGTTATTCATTATTTGAACAATGTACTTGAATCTATGTTCCCATTGCTTATACACCATGTCATGTTCTTTTTAAACATGTCACACAAACTTGACAGAAAACAGCTTGGCCTGAATTCACGTATCTATTTCTTGAAAACCTACAGTAAGTCATGTGTAGGTTTGAGTGTCCGTTAAGAGATCCCATCACCTCAATAAATCAATCAAGAGCATGGACGGTATTTATACATGTACATAAACCTTGGCTAATGTCAGCAAAAATCAATTCAAGGGTTATCTTCGAAGGTAAATATCCCAATTTCATGTGTGGTAGACATCCAACTAGCTACGCAGCCAACTAGCATGAATAGACCAATATATATATATATATATATATATATATATAAAATCCATTATATTTTCCAAGGTAAAATTAACATATAAAAATTGTATATAACAATATAAAAGGTGAACAGAAAATATGCATACATGCATAACGCATAGCACCTAGCATAGTAATTCATAGCTACACAATTAGCATTATTCTATGGTTGTAAAATCCTAATATGTTCATATTTTTCTAAAACCCCACCCCCACCCTATCCCCTCCAAGGGAAGCCAGATGCACTTGTCAACCAATTGTGATGCGCGAGTGTTACCTTACATCTCAATCCAGAGAAGATAAAATACCATGAGAGTGTATTCCGGCTTCCCCATGAATGATGATCCTTTTCCCCGCTGTCAGCACTATTCCTGGGTTACAGGCTACAAATGACTGTTCCTTTTCATGCAGCACATATGATTAATTGCATGGGTCGTTTATTTATGCATTTCCCCACAAACCACGCTCCTCACCATTTGCCAAAATTGCTTTTTAATCATTTCCCTTGTGGAAATGGAACCTAACAAGTGTGGAGAACCAGTCATAGTCTGTGCCGAGCGTGGCTGTATTGACAGCGACACAAAACAGACCTTTTTTCTCCCATTTGGATCGGATTATAGGACTGTTTACTGTGGTTGATCGGGTTTGGTCACTATAAGGCTCCTTTATTAAGGTCCTCTTTTTCTTTTGGCATGTGCTAAATGTTTCTTTGAAATGTTTGAATTTTTTTGTAGAAATGAACTGTATTGCTAACAAATTCATATAATTGTTCAGATTTAATAAAAATAGGCTTATGGAAAAGGGTGCTTATATGTTAGATTATGTACTTAAACCATAATTTAACCATTGTATTGCTCACTGACTTGGTTATCAAGCTGTTCTGGTAGAAACTTTAAAGGAAACAAGTTTAGTCTATTATCATAGACTGAAATGCATTGCTGTGCCAGTAATAGTTAGGCTGATCACAAACTTTCTGCTGCGAATGAATGATTTATGGTCCAAGTAGGAATGGGAATGGGATTGCATTGTGAGAATCTTGACACGGTTGAATGTTGGCTTTATTCAAGAATCTAAAAACAAAAGAAATTAATACAACCCAACTTTCAGATTTCGAGTTTGGGAAAGGCTGAATTCAGCAATCAAAAAATGACATAAAGGCTAATGTCAAAGATTATTTTTATCACATAATCAAACAGAACCACACATGGAGGTATGTGCAGTCCTGCTGGGAAGATTCTTTGAAATGAGTGAAATGACAGATGGGTGCATGTCTTGGATAAATGGTTCATTTCTGAGGAAGTCCGTATCGCTACAATATAGTACAACATAGTACATATATATCATACACATAAAATAAATATATATTTTTAATCCACCAGTCTTTACCGAACTTCTCGTTATATAACAGCCATTTCATTATGCTTTGATAAGGACGTTTTAATTAATCCTTGGGATGTGTGTAAATATTTCATATCTACGAACAGTCCTCCAACTTTGCCACCTTGAACTCAATTCCGGTCCCCGCCTTATGAAGACACTGAAAGAATCTCAACAACTCCTTTGTGCAAAATTGTATCTGTTGCCTTTGCTTCGGGTAATTATTTCTTTAGCTGCACAAACAGTGACCAAACACGGGCAACAATGCATGTTGTTCTTATCACCTTTAAGACGACTAGTCCAGTTCCAGTAGTCTCATTTCTCAACACAGTCCTCAGGCTGTAAACCCCCATTTGGAAGAACAATCCAACAACGGATGTGGCCTCAAGAGTTTTCCCAGAAGCAATGTGCATTTACAGCTATGGGACCAGAGGCTACAGAGCACAGACTAATACAGACCGTCACAGAACAGCTACACTGGAACAGAGGTTGAGTACAGACCAGTACAGACCATATACACTGGACCAGAGGTTGAGTACAGACCAGTACAGACCATATACACTGGACCAGAGGTTGAGTACAGACCAGTACAGACCATATACACTGGACCAGAGGTTGAGTACAGACAAGTACAGACCAGCACAGACCAGCAAGCAAGTACTTTTTTTTGCCAAAGCTAAACTATGTACCAAGAGGCCAACCAGGCAGGGAAAAGGGTCAACCGCCAGAGAGGAAGACAAGGTAAACTAACCTTAGGCTCAGACGTTTACTTGCTATTCACAAGGTGTTTCCTTACGCTCTGCTTGTTTTTTCATTATGCCGTCTCAACACTTTTTCTGCCTCTGTGGTGGAAATCACACAATGACCGATACTGATTGCTTTATTTGCTCAGAGTGTACCCCCTCTCGCGTTTGTTATTGCAGCACAGGGGGGTATGCCGGACAGGGGGGCAATGCTGAGCCCGCAGATTCTGACCATTTTCCCCTCTAATAATTTGACACCCCCAGAGAGGAGGAAAGGTGTGGGATGGATGGCTGGCCAGGTGGGGGTGGGGCTGGTGGTGCGAGTAGGGGTGGGGTGGATATGGGGGGAGGGCCATGGTGATGGGGCTAATGGGGTTAGGGGGGGGGGGGGGGGGGGGGGGTGGAACAGTGGAGTCATGCTGCCAAATCACTAGGTCTGTTGGGGTTATGTGAAATATGGGCACGACTGACAACTATTTACCCAATGAGCAGAGGTATGTGCTCTGCGCTGCGAGGGATCGCTGCCGGAGTCGGGCCGCGCGGTAATGACTGTGTGTCGGTAGGTGTGATTGACATGTGTCTCGGAGGATGTGTATACGCTGCCGGCTGAATGCAGCAGGTTCCACGTCCCCAGTACGGTAACTCAATACCCCATTGGCTGCTGCCGCTGCTGAGCATGAGGTCGGCAATGCACACATACACACAAACGCAAACGCACATGCACATGCCCCACACACACACACACACACACACACACACACACGCACGCACACACACACACACACACACACACACACACACACACACACACACACACACACACACACACACACACACACACACACACACACACACACACACACACACACACACAAACAAATACACACACACAAATACACACATGCACACACACAAATGCATGAGCCATACACACACACACACACACAACACACACATGCATTCATTGAGATGAAATTACTGTTTTAGTGGGTTGAGGAGGCCACCTACCCACCTGCCCAGAGGAATGTCGGTGAACACTTGTATCAGTGCTGCATGTGGGGGGTAGCAGCAGTATACCCGGGGATGTGGCCAGTGGTGTGGAGTACACTGTGGTTGGGGGGGAGAGTCAGTAATGCAGACCACCAGTCACATTAATTTTGCTAGCGAAAAAAATGTGTTTTCTTTTTTTATTTATATATATACTGTGTATATATATATATATATATAACGGACAGTTCAGCTTTTTATAAAACATCAACACATCTAGACGTGCATGTCGTATGTTATGGCCAATCACATCATTCCCAATTGCAAGCTCTCCCTGGTTAGGCAGTAGGCTATTGAAGCATTGATTGAAGCCTCAACATCAAAACGGTGTCATCGATAGTGCTACAAATGACCAGGTTTCACGCAATATATCATGGATGCAGCTCCCTTTGCCGGACTGAGTAACGGTCCCTCATATCTGGCCGCTCCGTTTACATTATTCATACGGAGGAGGAGGGTGTGACTTGTTGGCTCTTTTTGCCGCCTGTATAAAACAAGAAGTTCGCGTAAAACAAAATACAGATGGAGAAGGCTAACCCGCTCGCAGTGTCACACAGAGTCCCCTTAAGCCTACGTGACAACTCGCATACTGTCCCTCTGTGACCAGCTCATCGGCAGAATGCCCGCTCTCTGCGTGCTTTATCTCGCCGCTCTCCTGGGTGCGTTCGTCCGGCTCGCCGAGAGCGCGGGGCCGGTGGTCCGATGCGAGCCGTGCGACGCCGGGGCGCTCCTGCAGTGCAAGCCCCTACCGAAAGACTGCGTGGAGAGGGTGCGGGAGCCCGGTTGCGGCTGCTGCATGACGTGCGCCCTCGGCGAGGGACAAGCGTGTGGAGTGTACACTGGACGCTGCGGCTCCGGCTTGACCTGCCAGCACCAGCCTGGGGAGAGCCGGCCGCTCCAAGCCCTGCTGGAGGGTCGCGGAGTGTGCTCCAGCGCGGCAACTAGAAAACTCAGCAGCAGCATTCTGATCCCCCCGATCAAACCAGGTAGGCAGACGCCAAACACGTCCATTATGAATGGCTTGTCTCCTTTATTTTTTTGTTATACGGATCCCTTAATGATCCTATGTAGTCCATGGTGTCCATGGTTCACATTTAATAACGTTGTGTTGGCAAAATGTTTCGCCACTTTAAAGGGTGTGATTTTGTCGGTGCTGTGTACGGATGGCTGTTTCTGAACAGGTCTGGAGACCTAGTCCCGCTCCGCTGATGGGGAACAAAATAAGCTTTCTTGGCAATTTATTCTTTGATAGTTAATCGGTAGGTGATGCTTAAAGTGATGAGCCTAAGGCATTAGGTACTTCTACCATGACCATATGTCGCACTATTCTTTCGTATTGATCTGGCAGAACTATTTGCCCACGCATAATGCCGCAATCTACCTGTAATTCATAAAGTATGGGGTGCAGTTGTCCACTATTATATTGTCTTCTCCCTGATAGCACAGGCTCTTACTGGAAGTTTTATTTCAGCCCAATGCTCGAGGTTTACGCAACCATTTATGTTTCTATTGCAATAAAACAGAAAAAAACAATTGTTTAAGAGGCACGGGAATATGTATTTCATTCAATTGAATCGGATTGTTATTTGCCTTTTGTTTTATTCATTGGAAATAAACCCTGAACAGAAACCTGCGCGCGGGTGCGCTCTCTGAGCTCGCATCTCCTTTCTGCAAAGACACACACATATCTCTCGGTCACATACACGACCTCAACCCAATAGTTAGCTAAGTCCGCATACACAATGGCTGCTTATTTAGTCAAAGCTGATCATAGGGTTCGTAACACTACATGTGTCCTTCTATTATGTCCACAGTAGTCCACTGCTTCAAGCAACTCCCGCTCTTGGTTTTCGTAAACAACCCACCGTATATTTGCTGCTTTCCCTGTCCAGTAGACCTGTGTTTGCCAAGCATGGGTGTGTAAGGAGGAAATCCTCGTCTTAAGCTTATTTAAAATGAGTAGTCAATACATGAAAACACACACATACACACACACACACACACACACACACACACACACACACACACACACACACACACACACACACACACACACACACACACACACACACACACACACACACACACACACATACACACACACACACACACACACACACACACACACACACACACACACACACACACACAACACACACACACACACACACACACACACACACACACACACACACACACACACACACACACACACACACACACACACACACACACACACACACACACACACACACGCACACACTCCTTAACAGATGCTTGAATACCGAGCTATTGTCTAGGTGTTATGATGTCCGGCCTCCCGGAGCCTCCCCGTGTGTTCCTCGGTATTTGGTATGGACACAGCATGGTTGCGTGCGCACGAAATCAGTAGTCGCATTGTCTCACACGAACATAATTATCACACTCTCATGCAGCCGCATGTGGAGCCAGTGCACGCACCACGCACGCAGTGCACGCACGCGCTTTATCGTTCGTATCACTCTCTAACACACTCTCTCTGCCCCCCCCCCCCCTATCTCTCTCGCTCTCTCTCTCTCTCTCTCTCTCTCTCTCTCTCTCTCTCTCTCTCTCTCTCTCTCTCTCTCTCTCTCTCTCTCTCTCTCTCTCTCTCTCCTCTCCCTCCCTCTCTCTCTCTCTCTCGCTCTTTCGCTCTCTCTCGCCCTCTCCCTCTCTCTTGCTTTCTCCGTGTGTGTTTTAGGATCATTTTTGTTTTTCCTTCCCTCGCAGTACATGTTCCAAGAAAAAATAGCGGAGGATGCTCTCGCCTCATTTCTCCACTCATGCCTTAATAAGAGCCAACTCAAGGAATGATGACCCAACGCGCTTCCAGTGTTCAAAGTGGGAATAACAGCAGCCAAATAGTTTATAATTCCGCGACTTGCCAACTCCAGATCTTGTTTTCTTCACAGCAGACAAAAACAAGTCCAGTGTGTTTGTTTACACACCCCAATTATATCAACAGCTTGTGCAACATATTCATCAAAAGAACCTTGGACTTTCTAAGTGTGATATATCGAAGTTTATATCAAATATAAATGTTGTTGTTAGAAGACAGCCTCTGTGTTTATATCATCATGTAGGTGGATTTAATTTTACCAAAAAGGTTGTTATTTCAATTGACATCATTTATCAAGATCACCAGCATCTTGATAAGTATCTTGCAGTTTAAACCCCCTTATGAGTTGTGGGTTTCAGTTTTGTTTAGTTTTGTGTCATTGCCTGGAGTTTTGGAGCATCATACTGTCACTAATTGATTAACTGCTAGAGGAGCTGGTTTGCTGCCATCTTGATTGGCCACATGAGCTACACCCCATGCACACCCAACCACCGCCACAGTCCCAGCACACACACACACGCGCACAGACACACACACACACACAAACACACACACACACACACACACATACACACACGGACACAAACAAACGCACACACACACACACACACACACACACACCCAAACGCCTACCCCCACACACACACACACACACACACACACACACACACACACACACACACACACACACACACATACACACACACACACACACACACACACACACACACACACACACACACACACACACACACACACACACACACACACACACACACACAGACGAACACATGCACATGCACATGCACACACACACACACACACACACACACACACACATATTTCATCAAAATACACACAAACACACACACAGACTTGAGTTTACGGTTTAAATGTCTCTGTGCTTCTATACATGAATACATATCCATGCATGTGGTTGTTTGTGAGTTTGCGTGCATGTGTGTGTTTCATCTTGTATGTGCACATGTCTGTAGATTATTTCATGAATTTCACCTTGGAAAGGTGTGTTGTTATGTGTGTGTGTGTGTGTGTGTGTGTGTGTGTGTGTGTGTGCGTGCGTGCGTGCGTGCGTGCGTGCGTGCGTGCGTGCGTGCGTGCGTGCGTGCGTGCGTGCGTGCGTGCGTGTGTGTGTGTGTGTGTGAAGTGTGTCAGGGAGCCGTGTGTGTGTATCTGTGTGTGCGTGCGTCTTTTAGTGTTCAGATGCATGCATGCATACATGTGTTTTTTGCTTTGCCCATGCATGTGTGCACTATCTCTCTGTGTCCTTCACTCAGCCTGTCCCCCCGTGGTTCCAGTGCATTTGAGTTGAGGGAGGAAGCAGTTTGTCTGCCTTGAGGGCAGTGTAGCTGCAGACTGTTGGCACACAAACCTCAGATCATTCCTCTCCTATATTGGGCTGTTTGAACTTTCTCTCCCCCATCTCTCGCCTGCCCCCTTCCCCTCGGTCAGATGCTCTCTGCTTTCTCCTTAACGATTTGTCAGGAATCTTTACCGGCACCATAGCCTATTAATATCCCCATACAGTTCACATCTCGTTGCCCACGTGCACGCACACACATGCACGCACATGCACACACATGCACGCAAAGAAATGCATGGCAGTACATAAGCACAAGAAAGGAACACACACACTAACGCACACATGTTTATGCATGCATGCACATTAGCGCACGCACAAACAAACACAGACCCTTAGACGCACACACGCACATCAATGCATGTACAGCACACACACACACACTGCATGACAAAAATACCTTGCCAACTATATCTGTTTAATTAGTAATTACCCTTGATATGTATGTTGGAGTGTGTGAAGATTTCACACAATAAGATGATGATCTTTTATGTTCATCTTCCAACTTCACCAACAAACCCGCTGATGGACTTCGTGTTGAAGCAAAAGAGAAAGAGCGACAACAAATCATTGGCTTGACGAAACCAAAACACATTTTCCAACTGTCTTTCCGTTTAATCCGGCAGAGAATATCAGGGGTCATGGACACCAGGGCCATGCTAACGTAACCATGACAATGCCGGTGTTGCCAGGGGCTTCTGGGAGCCTGGACGGTGGGCACAGCAAGGGGTCGCCGCACACCAAGCCCGGAGGAGGCAGGAAGAGCCAGAGCCACAAGGTGGAGACGGTCTCGGGCGGAGCCAACACCGATATCCATAACTTCTCCCTGGAGAACAAGAGGGAGACGGAGTATGTAAGTCAAGCCATGTACGATGTGTTGTAAGGGGTCCCTTAAGGTGTTGGAAAACAGGGCACCCGTTGAAAACCCTTCGTAACATAATTACAGATTTCTGTTGTCCTTCTACTTAAAAATAAGGATTAGGTCTTACTTGTCCCGTCAGGAAGTTCTAGGTTTTGTATAATATAATTTAATAATGAATGGATGGTGTTGTATAACAACTCTGAATTGACTATACATCGGTCCGTCGCTCAATGTCAATTAACAAAATAATAATCTGCAACACACCTTGCACATCGCAACCAGTTAACCTTACGACCATAATTCCATGGTTTTGCAGCGTGCGCACACACATTCGCGAATGTGTGTCTATGTGTGTGTGTGTGTGTGTGTGTGTGTGTGTGTGTGTGTGTGTGTGTGTGTGTGTGTGTGTGTGTGTGTGCGTGTGTTTGTGTGAGAGTGTGTGTGTGTGGCTGTGAGGATAAGTGAGGATAATAACCCATCATCGTGCTGATGTGTCTCTCTGTCCTGCCAGGGGCCATGTAGGAGGGAGATGGAGAGCATCCTGAACAGCCTGAAGATCTCCAACGTGCTGAATCCCAGGGGCTTCCGCATACCCAACTGTGACAAAAAGGGCTTCTACAAGAAGAAACAGGTGAGACAGACTTTTGTTTTATGTCGGAGTCAAATGGTTGAAACACACACACACTTGCCAACGCACACATACAGAGCCAGGCGGGCATGCAGGTATTACACACATATGCACGCATATGCACAGGCCCTCATATATACATGCTAACATACACACACACCCTCACACACACACACACACACATGCACATATACACACAATCATTAGCAATCATAAACGCACCCACACAGACACACACAATCGTGCACACACACAAACATAAACACACACACCTGGGGAGATGGAGTATCAACATGCAAAATGGACCTATGCATACATGCCCAAACTCTTCCAGTAAATTGTTACCTAGCCCGACCCTGGTCCCGCCTACCCTCATATGTCCATGCCCAAACTAATCTCCCCCCCTACCCCTCCCCCCAGACCCAACAACCCAGGTTGCCTGGACAACGGCATCAACACCATATTATCAGAATCACTAATAAGCATGTATTACACTGGTAAATGTACTGCAGCCGGTGTGTGACTCATGGCACACAGGAAGCGAAGCTGGTCAGGTGTGTTTGTGGCTGCATGGCACACGGTGTGGGGGCAGACGCAGGGATGGTGTGTGTGTGTGTGTGTGTGTGTGTGTGTGTGTGTGTGTGTGTTCGGGGGGGGGGGGGGGGGGGGGGTTCGGTGGTGAAGGAATGCGGGAGTGTGTGTGTGGCACGGTAGATGTGGCTGTAGGGGGAGGGGTGGTGGAGGGGTGGCGCATCACACGCGCTATGGTGCGCGTGTGATGGAGGCGGCGGTGGTGTTTCGGTGAAGTGAGGAGGTGTGGGGGTTCTGCCGGCCGAGGTTAACAAAACAAACAGGGCTGAGGCGGGTTCGGGTTGTTTCTGGCCTGAGGTGCGGCGCCCGGGCCACCCATGGCCCTGCTCCTTCCTGCGCCGCGTACAGGACACTGCAGCGCAACGCCAGCATGGCCGAACTTCCTCGGCATAGTTTGGTTGCAGGGATTTTGACGAACAAAAACACCACACCAAGCCTCGGGGGTATATAACCTGTCAGGGTTGCTCACCGTATCGGAGAAGAGATCCTAGAATTCCATGGGACCGCCGAGTGTTTCTCAGAAATACATGAGTCACCACTCTCACCCCCTCCCCCTGTTTACGATATGAGTCACGGACCAACCTGAGCCGTACACACACGTGCGCACACACACACAGGTCACACACACACACACACACACACACACACACACACACACACACATGCATGCAATCACACACACACACAAACCATCTCCGCTCACAGTGGTGTTTGATGGTCTGTGTTAGTAAAGTAAAATAAACTTCCACTTTCCTTTCCTGGATCCGACCAAAATTTTTGCCTGTACTCTGTCTCTGTATAAGCTGTTTGTATGTGTGTTCATAGCTCTGTGCCAGCTTCTGTCCTTCCCTCTCCCTCTCTCCCTCTCTCCCTACCTCCCTCCTCCTCCCTCTCTCCTACACCCTCTCTCTCTCTCTCTCTCTCTCTCTCTCTCTCTCTCTCTCTCTCTCTCTCTCCCTCTCTCTCTCTCTCTTTCTGACTCTTTCGCTCCCTCTCCCTCTCTCTCCGTCTCTTGTTCCCTCTCACTCTCTCGCTCGCACTTTCTCTCTTCCTCTCTTTCTTCCTCTCCCCCCTTTCTGTCTCTCCCTCTCCTCTCTCTCTCCCCCTCTCTCGCTCCATCTTCCTCTCCCTCTCTTCCTCTTGCCCTCTCCCTCTATCCCTCCCTCTCCCTCTCTCACCCTCTATCTCTCTGTCCCTCTTTCCCTCTCTCGCACTGGGCCTCTCTCGCACTGGGCAGCAGGGCCAGTGTGTTAAATCCATCCAGGGGGATGGGCCTTCACGGTGTCTCCCAGAGATTTATGACCGGAAACACAGTAAAGAGGAGAGCGTGTGAACCGT
>NC_082393.1:8496344-8518844 GCF_031168955.1 Gadus macrocephalus | reverse complement strand
TGCATGCGCACACACACACACACACACACACACACACACACACACACACACACACACACACACACACACACACACACACACACACACACACACACACACATGGCTGGTGCACACACAGGCAAGCAGGTTTGTTTAAATGGGTGGTTCATGCAGCATGTGAAGACATGTACCAACCCATCTCCAGCTGTTCCTGGTTCAGGATTAACGTGATTATGACCACGAGGGAACATGAGTCACAAACTCACACACACACGCACACACACACACACACACACACACACACACACACACACACACACACACATACACACACACACACACACACACACCAAGTTTTGACATAAGCATGATGTAATATTACCTTGTTTTTTGGCATTGCAAAGTTGCTTTGTTTAGCGGATAGTTCTACTTTGACAATGCACACCAACGGAATTAGATTTAAAGAATAATTTATTCTTCAGTGTTTTAAATAAATCAATATTAGTTAAATAACTTTGCCCTGTATTGTTTCACCATATGTGTGCTGTGAGTTTGTGTTTGCAAGTCGGTTTAAAGTAATTAACTCTCCTGTGGTGATCATTTACAGTAGGTCAGTTAATTATTATTATTGAGTGTATTATCTATGAGTACATCACAAACATAGAGAGGAAGACAATTAAAATACATCTTAAATCGGAAGACGATACAATACTTTATAGTGATATGTTTCCCATGAGCAAAATGAGAATTGGTATTCCAATAAATCCATGTCTTATAAATTCAACATAGGTGGCTATGTTAATAGACACAAATATGTTGATACATGTTGAGAGTTGATAAAAACATTCACTCTATGCAAATTTACAATAGGGGATAAATACAATAGGTAGAAATAACACAAATAACACAGACTTGAGTACAAGGCAGGCTTCGTCGGTATTGGTGCAAAATATCATTGTTCATGGGATAATTTTATTGTTCACTGCTTATGGTCGGTATAATGATGTGAGCATTTTAAATGCCCACAGGCGTCTTTGGATAGATACAGTGCAATTCAAGAAAAACACTTTCACCCTTTGAGAGTTCATAGCATATCAAACCAGTTCACATAAGAAACTGTAATATCCTTCCAAATATCACTATGAATAAAATTACTTTTTAGATTGGATGGTAAAGAGTTACCATCAAAGTTTTGGCGAAAAGCATTTCACTCATGACGTGTTGAAAAGCAAAAACAAAACATGACAAAAGTACATAATATAATTGGAAAAGCGGTGGCACAATATTCACATCAAATTTCCCTTTAGAATTCGGGCAACATCTTATATACATTAAAATTAATGTACAGAGGCGTCATCATGCATTCTCCTCATTTCAAATGGCTTCATTAGTGCCTTGGGCTGTCTGCGGAACCAAGGCGGAGTGGCTCCCTTTAGTGGCAGTAGCTTGTATTGCAGGTCCATGCCAACAATGTCTCTCCAGGCACAATGCAGTACCGACAGGACCGGTCCGCATAAATGGTTTCGTGTTGAGGGGGTCCAGCTCCCATTCAGAGGCTTGTCTGGATCCACTTTGGCAACATCTAGGCTGACTTAATAGAGCACAGAGTAATGGTTCACTGGTTCAGGCCATTGGTAGGATGAGTCTCTCTCTCTCTTTCTCTCTCTGTTTCTACTGCTCTCTCACCCGATTACTTCTTAAGAGAGCCTATCATGACCTTGGAGACAAAATTAACGATGGCGCTGGCCGGTTGCTCTGGGTCGTGTTCTGCAAATAAGTGGCATATATTTTCGGTACCGCTCTGAGACTTTCTGGCGACGAACCCGAAGATCCTGACAGAAGAAAGAAACAGAAGAAAAAAGTAAATGAAAGGCCGTTGAAAAGCCCCCAGCAAAATCTATTCTCCACCATTCAGCCTTTGGCCGCCCATGAATGATAAAAATTCACAGGAGTGGGTCTCACAAAAGAACAGTTTTGCAACTTTTAACAAACAATTCAGTGCTCAGTGGATCCATAGAACAGAGTGCACTGCAATATAAAGAGAGAGAGGGACAGGGCAGAGAGAGAGGAAGAGGAGAGGAAGAGGAGAGGAGGAGAAGAGGAACAGCAGCGGTAATGACGGGGGGACATGGAGGTGAATAAACACGGCAGCTCGGGCCTTACTTTGCCGGGGAGCCTCCCTCTCTTGTCCATCTGTTTTCAGAAGAAAATATGTATCATCAAATCACCGCAAACGCACTATTTATAACGCGGAAAACGCACTCCCTATTAAGAATTCCAAACAGCGAGCGGCAGGGACTAGTACTCACTTGCGAGCTTGTGGGTCGAGGGAGCAGAATATGACCGTGTTCACTGTGTAGTGCCTCCTGAAGAACAGTCTGCAGGAACACAAGGGTACACATGCTTAGGTCCCGTTGGGAAAGGGTGTAAGAGGGTGTAATTGAGGTGTATGTGTGTGTGTTTTTGTGTGTGTGTGTTTGTGTGTGTTTGGCTGGGCACGTGGGTTTTGCAGGTTACAATGTTTTCGCGGGTAATTGAGGTGTATTTGTGTGTGTGTGTGTGTGTGTGTGTGTGTGTGTGTGTGTGTGTGTGTGTGTGTTTGTGTGTGTATTTTTTTTCTTTTGTATCTTAAAATTGTATGAGTTTGTTCAATGTGTGTAATTGAGACGAGTGTGTGTGTGTGTGCAAAAGTGTGTATGTGTGTTCTCCGTGCCGGCGTGTGACCCACTTCCTCTGGTTGTCTGTTAGTGTGATGCCCTGGGCGGAGACCTTGAAGTGCACCACGGTTGAGGTGGGCTGGGGGTCTGCGACCAGGGTCTGGCTGGTGGCCTTCTGCACCGCTTGATGACCCGTCAGGGACTCCAGCTCCACGGAGCCCAGGTACCACACGTTGCACGCTGACACACAAACACAACACACACACACACACACACACACACACACACACACACACACACACACACACACACACACACACACACACACACACACACACACACACACACACATTATACAGTGTGTCTGAGAACAGGTGAATCAGTTTGGCAGTAGACGTTTCAATGTATCTCACGTACACACACACACCCTCATACACACACATAATGTATGTATACGCACACGCAGACATACAGACACACACTTACAGACACATGCAGACACCCACTTCAGCTCTTGTCTGAACTGAGAAATATGCAAATGTCACACGCATGTCATCATACACCCAGGCAGCAGCCTGCTCAAGTCCAAAGCTAGCTGCCTGTAAGTGAAGGATCCAGACAGACAATACACTACCTGCTCCTTGCTTCAGAAGTTCTGCTGCTGAGTTGGAAGCTGTCTGCGGAGATGAGTCATGGAGCTCCTCCATAGGGTCTGAAGATAGACACACACACACACACACACACACCCAAAAGCACACACACACACATAAGCACACACACAAGCACAAACACGTACTACCAAAATAACTCAGTGACAACGTTTTTCCGTGAAACCCTACAAGTATTACACATAAAACAATTACACATGCATTGTGCAATTAACGAAGCCAGGCCAGCTGTGGAAAGATTTCTTGTCATTACAACATATACCACTTTTAACGTGAACACGCCCTAAGCTCACGGTTATCGCCCAAACATACACAGGATTAAAAGCACACGTTACCTTTGTCAGGGAGGATGAGTTTGCAGGGCAGTGCCAGGGGGGTAATGGAATGTTGACACACCAATGCAGTGAGACTTCCTTTCGGATGCAAGCACATAGGAAACACATTACATCATGCACACAAGTGGTGAATAGAAATGCACAGAAAGTATAAGGCAGTATAGTTGAATGACTATAGGGTGTGACTCCCAGCCGAAAGGTACTGGATTCATTTCCCGGTATCTGTTGCTTACCAGTAGGTATTCTTTAGATGGAGATTTGCTCAGTAATGACATGTATATAGATTCACAAGGAACCACTTTGGAAAAAAATACTTTGCTTAATGACCAATAATTGTAGTATAACAAAAGCTCTCACGAGTCGTTTAAATGCACTTCTTGATAACGACCAATAGAGGGCAGTAAAGGGTTTATTCAAAACCGTGTGCTGAGCATCCTGGGCACTTACTTCCCTTTAGCATCTACTCCGATTGTATCTATCTACTCTGTTTATCATTCTGAAGGAAATACTTTACAACCATATTACCCTGTAGCCCTACTTTTAAATGATGAAGTGCAATCAAAAACACGTAATAATCAGTCTCAGAAAGAGGGTATGCCTAAAGACTTTCCGAACAAGCAATACAGAAAATCCAGCCTCTCACCGAAGTAGGGCTCGTTGGGACAGCCCTTGAGTCGCACGCCCTTCTGGGTGCATTCGATGAGGAAGTGCCTCACCAGCTCATTGGACGGATCCCCTGCGAAGAGGAACACAGTAGTGACCGACGTGTTCAAGTATTCCATCTTTTCAATCATCTCAAGAGTTGACTGGGCATCAGCTGCTAATGACTAAATAACTTCTAGTAGAAAAAAAGATGGGCTTCAACACATTGCAAAGCAATGCAAAGATGATCAGGATGGGCTACTGACGCTATGTGTGTACAACCTTTAAAACCATGCTTCTTTTATCAATCCAAAGCATTCTTAGGTATTGATAGAGAAGAATTCTAATGACAAATGCTGATGTTTCCACGATTGAAAGACGTAACTTATGCAAATGGTGGTTATTATTATTAGTTATTATGGGGTGATCTACCTTTCTTGCTCTGTTGCAACACAGAGGGGGGAGGTGTTGCCACTTTCATTGCCAATCCATAGGCCCCACGAAACGAGTGACTATCCCTGACGATGAACGAGCCTGGCTCCTTGTCCTTCAGCAGTGTGATGGCTTTGAGGTCAACAGGAGAGGAAAGGAGGGTTGCTCAGATTAACATTGCCAAATTTAACACTATAAACGGTCAAACAAACCTGCAGCCATTGTCTTGTTATCTGCTTGGTAGCGGTCCACCAACCCTCCTATCCAGAGCTAATATTTACCTTGGTCTCGGGAGATGTCTGGCTTGTACCAGAACTTGGAGGTGTCTTGGACAAACTTCACAGTGTCCTGCCTACTTCCAGACAGCTCTGCGAAGCAACGATAAAACAGATTACCCATCCGTCTGGCGCTTGTTGCAACGGTTAATAAGAGATACAGAGTGGGACAGAGGGAGACAGAGTCATAGAGAGAGAGAGAGAGAGAGAGAGAGAGAGAGAGAGAGAGCGAGAGAGAGAGAGAGAGAGAGATCAATAAGGAGAGAGAGAGAAAGGGGGAGAGAGAGAGAGAGAGAGAGAGATATCAATAAGGAGAAAGAGAGAAAGGGAGAGAGAGAGAGAGAAAGAGAGAGAGAGATCAATAAGGAGAGAGAGAGAAAGGGAGAGAGAGAGAGAGAATCAAGTAGAAATTAAGATGAGGAGTGCTAATGTTGCTAGTACATCTCTTTTGGATCTTCTTGAGCGGCCAGCTGTACCTGAGTATCCAGGTGAGGAGGTCCGGCTGAGCCCCCTGAGGGGCTCGGGGGAGGAGAAGGGGATGCTCAGACTGCTGTCGCTGTGGGGGCTGGAGAACCCGCTGAAGGACGGGGAGTGCGAGTGCAGCTCCCCCCCTTTGCTCCCTGTCCTCTTCTCGGGCAGCAGCGGGGGCAGGCCCAAATCGTCAGGTCCCAGGCCCAAACCGAAGCGCAGACCCCCCAGACCCTCCATGGCCTCCAGCAGGCTGTGCTCCAGAAGAGATCCGTTCCCCAGGGGTAGGGAGGACAGGTTTGACTCCCCCATCTCCCCTAGGAGCTCCGGTGGGGCTCCCAGGCCTGTCGGACCCCCCCGGGGGGAGCTGTGTGACAGAGGGGTCAACTGCCTGGGCGGGAAGGGCGACCTGAGGGAGCTGGGTGGCGGGGTGGAGCTAAAGATGAGAGAGGGGTCAGAGCATGACTTATTATGGAGGCACCTGACCACCTTATTGCTTGGAATGCTCATAAAAGGCTCAAATGCTCATAAAAGGCTATTCTTAGCAGGTGTTAAAGTAACAAATGATATGCTTCAAATGATATGGTGTCAACTTCATCAAAGTTACTGAGATAGTGTGTTTATGTGTAGCGTGCAACCAGCCGTATTGAATTGGGACGTACCTGTCAGTGTGTGGGAGCGGGCTACTGGAAGACCCGGTGGTCCTGGAGTTAAACATCCCCTGGCAGGAGTCGGGGGTCCTACACAAGTCTGCCCTGAACAGCTCTGCTTCTGTTGAGCCAGCATGACTCATGCTGTCCATGAAACTCAGGGAATCTGCAGAAACAAAATAAAAGTAAAAACAATGACTAAAACATGAAACCACACGACTTTAAAAATCTCTATGTACACTGTACAAGAGACCTGTGCACTCTTTTTGTATTGCTTTTTTAACAGCGTTTCAACATCAACAGACTCCGTTTCGCGATTCCAGTCATGCACATGCACCTGTAATTTGATCGATCTGCAAAATACTGCCCCCTTGTGTACACATTAACGTGACATGGAAGTAAACGTCCAAGCAGATTTGATCCACGATAAAATCTGTGTCTCTAGGTTTCAACATGGATCTTGGCAGAACAGTAAATCCATAACACAAACTACTGTCTATTGTTTTTTTTACAGACTGGATTCAGGGCTTTATGGCTTTATGTTCTATGAAGCAGGCACTGCTTCTGCATGGGATAACACTTTAAACATAAAGTGTGCAGCTTTGAATGTGATGGAACACATTGTGTTGTATTGTGGCGAGGGTCATCCAAGCTCTATCCTGACCATCCTGACTCCAACCCTGCACTCTGGAATCTGTGGAGCTGTCCACATTCCCAAGTGCCAACATATTTACCACCATAAATGTTTATACATGTAAATCCTAATCTAAACCAGTATGTGTAAAAGTGTGAAGTATGATGATACAAACTGCCGTTCAAACTCCTTTAAAAGCATCTGGGGAACACTTGTACTGCAATAGCGTTGCCATTCAAGTTTAATTTGAAGTTATATTTATTTCTGTTGAGATCACCAATCAGCTGGCCATGTTTTGGAGCTGTAAAATCCATCTCGAAGAACGGCAGTTTCGAGATTCATGTTAGAAATATCTTGAAGTAAATGCAGTAAAGAAAATTGGCCAGGGAGGCCATTAACATCCAAATAATCATAATATTTCAACATGAATATAATATAAACCTAGTCACTGTTGGTTGCATTACAGTAGCCGCTGGAGAGAGAGACAGAGAGAGAGAGAGGGAGAGAGAGAAGTAGAGAGGAAGGGGTAGAAAGAGGGCTAGGTAGAGAGACACAAGGGTATTTCTAACGTCTATCAACATGGTGCGTCACCCAGCAAACATGAGGGCAGACCCCCTTCGGGCAAGAAACAGGCCTGTAAAGAATGATGAATCACTGTGAAAATATTCAGTCATCACAAAAGACCTTCTTGTTGGGCTGCCTACCTCCCCGCCTCCCCTCCCCTCCCCTCCCCTCCCCTCCCCTCCCCTCCCACTCCATTCACCCGTTTTCTGCAGAAGAACCAATTGGGGACTGACCATAGCTGTGAGCCGTTGAACGTACAGCACGTTTAGCCAGTCATTATGGCAATGATATGAGTGTGACGGTATAATGAGTAGTCAGAAGGTATGCATTCTCTAAACAAAGCAAACACTGACATCACACACATCTAATGCGCTAAACCCCTCTCTCTCTCTCTCTCTCTCTCTCTCTCTCACAACTGACACCCAAGGGAACGTTTAAGGACAATCGGCCACCCACCATCTCACCAACCCCCAGACACCGCACACAAGCACACAAGGTATGTTACATGCCATTTGAGATTGTAAATGCACTGGCGTGCTTTATTATTTTGCTTTGTAGTCCACATTGAAAGCTATTAATAACTGTAAACTGACACGCAGACACACACATAAACAGACATACACAAACACACACAAACACAAACCCACACACCCACACACGGGTGATAATGCACACATACATCTTCATGTCCTCTTATGTAAAGATAATGCTCCTATTAACAAAATATTGGACTTTCTTTTCATATGTATATTTCAAATTTTTTTTTTTTGCAAGTATTCTGTCAACTTCTAAGCTTCTAAGCCAATGTATTCTTTGTCTATATGAATAGCAGGTATGCATCCACACTCACAAGAAGATATTTACATACACACAAACACACACATACAAAAACACACATAAAAAACACACTCACACACAAGCACACACATTCAGTCCATACACACAAAACATCTGCAAACACTAACATCTCACAGGCAGACACACACACACACACACACACACACACACACACACACACACACACACACACACACACACACACACACACACACACACACACACACACACACACACACACAAACACACACACAGCACGGCTCCATTTAGGCAGTCTAGCCGTTGTTTGGTTGACACTAACACAACACAACAATGTAAACAAACCATGATCTCTTAAACTTTCCCACAGTTGCTTCTCTCTTCCTGTCCATTGGGACGATTCCCCAAGACAAAGAGAGACCAGGTCCACTGAGACTAATTCTGCTCGTCTCATGGCCCTTCTGTTTTTCGGTCCTTTCACCTTGACCACCGCCGAACACTCCTATGTGTGACACGGGTTCCATCATTCATACCATTCACTAATAATGGAAAGCACTGAGGCCGATCAATCACAACGCTGACCTTTACTCAATATGATGCCAGGGCGTCGTATTCAATTAAATATGGCTGCCTTTCTGTACCCATGGCACCCCTGTCACCATAGCAACTCACTTTCTGCTATAGGCCATTTGTTTATTCGAGAGAGGGTAGATGGCAGTGAGAAAGTGTGTGAAAGATGTCCATACAGACAACACACACCTAAAGGGATTCGTAAGGGATTGTGTTTATTCCTGTTATTTTCTAGATGTTCCCTGCTGTGAAGAGGCTACTCCGGTGCCCAGCTCTGAGGGAGAGAGCACAAAGCTTCACATTCGGGTATACACCAAGGAGGACCACTTCCTTCCTGGAAGCTTGAGCCTCATGAGGGCATGGACGACCAACCTCCGCCCACTATAGTTGGAGAGAGAGAGGGCACACATGCCATCACACCCAAGACATAAGTATCACCTCGTTCATCAAACAAAACCCTCTTCTTATAGCCTGTTCCCTACTGCCATCTCTTCGAGTTCCCTACCTCTATCTTCCCTGTTACATCATCACAAAGGAATGATTTAAACTGGGTTAAAGGGGAAATAATGTGAATAAAAAATGTGTTGAAATGGCAGAGAAATTAAAGCCATCCAGCAGTCACATGTGTTGAGCAGCAGAAGAGCTTCTTGTTGTTTCTGACAAAGGCATGCTTCTCCTCTGATGCCCCATGCCCTGCTACAGTCTCTAACACACACACACATACACACACACACATGCTCAACCACACACATTCAAGTGCATGTGCACACTAGGGATGTGTCGGTCGCGACTGATTCGTTACAACGAACGAATCCCGAACGTGAACGACAAGAACTGGTTCCCCAAAACAAGAAGAACTGGTTCTTTGATTCTTTTTTTTAAACATAAACCAAAAATATGGTCACGTAAATAAAATAAACAAACGAACAGAGCTTCGTCTCCCCGCGACTTATATTGATTGAGTCTACAACGTTCTCAAAGATTCAGCCAATGAGAGGTAGCAATGGTGTTGCAATGGCACCTGGGTAAACCAATGACAAGGTGGTACCGTCGAATATGCGCGCTTTCTGTCTGACGTATCTTGGGTCATACCATTCGACGTGGGGCCACTCATATATCCCCCTACATTTTTTCGAAAATAGACTTGACCTCCATCTGTTTATTGGATAAACGCATTTCCCAATCCCAGGAGTCTTTGCTCCATTCTACGTCAATTTAAGAACAAACAAAGAAATTAAACTGCAGTTCATATTTTTTATTTATGACCATGAAAGTTCTGTAATGCCTGAACAATGAAGAATTAAATGTAAAGTAAAATAAAATTATAAATGTAAAACCATGAATGAAATATAGAGAGTAAGCAAGTGGTATAAATATTGGTGGGACGTTTGGTTATACTATATAGTGTATCTCCTCGATTTCCACAGGGTTTAGAGCCTAGAAGTAGTTTAAATTATGCTCACGGCCGTCTCGCGGGGGGGGGCGGCAGACACCAAATGACGTAATCTGACGTAACGAACGAATCAAAACGAACAAATCAAATAAACAAATCGTTATAGTGAACTGAACTGAAAGAACTAGTTCCCGGAAAAGAATCATTTTGCCCATCCCTAGTGTACACACACACACACACACACACACACACACACACACACACACACACACACACACACACACACACGCACACAAACATACACACACACACACAGAGACACACACAAATACAGACACATGTGCATGTGAATAAATGCAAACACAAACATGCACCCACACGCAAGTGCGCATGAGCACACACAAACACACGCGCACACACACACACACACACACACACAAGCGCGCGCACGCACACCAGAATGCAAACACACACACAGATAGAGACACACATGCACCAAACACAGACGGACACCCATACAGACACCTTAATTAATTTGTCCGACATTAATCACAGAGACACACAAACACAATCAAGTACATCATAGCCATCTCTTACTTAGCCAAAGAGGTTTCACAGACGTTCATGACTACAGGAATGCATATATGAGCTTACAAAACCCACCACACCAAACCCATACACACAAACACACACTTGGCTGGTCTGGTCTGAAGGTTTATGGCATGTGACAGCTGTTCTCAGAAATCATATGAAGACAACCGTTTCTTAGCAGAGAGGAAAAGAGAGAGAGAGAGAGAGAGAGAGAGAGAGAGAGAGAGAGAGAGAGAGAGAGAGAGAGACATACTGTACATCAACAGTATAAAACCAGCCACAACAATATATGATTTCTATCAAAGATTGGAACCAATCAAATCTCTACTTGGGTGAACGCATTATGTCTCTATGCAAATGCTGCATAAATATCACACTCTCGCTCTTTCTCTCTGTCTCTGTCTCTCTCACTCCTCCCCTCTCTCTCAATATCTATCATCACTCAACGATGCCCCCTACCAACCAGCCACATGGCCCCTGCCTATTCAGGGACCACTCCAAACCAGTCACCAGAGGTTCTTGAATCCACTCCCTCTATTCTCTCTGGGGTGAGTGTTTGGACAGGGGACCCTATGCACCGGCTGGTGTGGCCTGGCGATGGATGAGGAGGAGCAGTAGGAGGAGGAGAAGTAGGAGTAGGAGGAAGGGGAGGAGGAAGAGAGGAGTTACGAGGCTAGCCTGAAGAGGGAACAACAATACAGGCACTACAAACAAGTGGAAAACCGGGGAGAGAGCGAGAGTTACTGAGTGAAGGGTGAGGAAGGAGGGTCTGGTTGAGGGCTGGGATGCTATGGGCGGGGGGGGTGCAGTGTGTATTGTAATAATGAGGACAGGATGTCGCCATCGTGAAGCAGAAGCGGCCTTTTTGTGTGTGCTTAGCTCAGCTTCCTGTACACACCGCCACCGGGGCGGGTTTGAATGAGAGAGATGCACGCTGAAGTCCTAGAAGTTGCGTCTCAGAAGTCTGTGTACTGGAAGAGTGTTTCGGTGTAAGGAAACTCACTACTTTAAAGTGGTTGTCTGCTACTATGTAAGCGTGTGGATAGTAACCTCTATAATGCTCAAGAACACAAATTGATTGTAGTGGCAAGCTCGTAGGTGGGGTCGAGGGAGGGATGAGGTCATGGTGATGATGATGATGAGCATCACAGTCTACAGCAGTACCAATAGTCTTCAAAGACTGTTGGGGTTCGTAGCTGGTCACCAGAGAGAAATGGAAAAACGACCTGCCCCAGGCTGAAAAAACACCAGTGGTGTTCCTTGCCTCCCCGGATGGAGGCCAGAATACTTTGCTTTCAGAAAGGATGACATCATGTCCGAGCGTTGCAGTGGAACAAACTGTCTCATTGGCAAAAAACGGAGAAACGAGTGTAAAACAAACCGCCGATACCGCTTAGTAAAATACCACAACTGGTGATGTGTAGCTAGAGAAATGGAGAAGAAAAAAGGGAAGGGAGAGAGCGAGAGAGATTAGGCCGAATAAATTCAAACCATCGTAACTGTCTCTCATAACTTCAAATAGGCGAAAGTGCCTTTTTACCATTGTTTACATGCATGGTAGGCGTGTTCATGCTGAATGCTGTTTGGCAGAATCGGTAGAAGGAAGTGCTTTTGACAAATTATGTTGGTAGTGGATGTTTGATCAAAGCGAGGCAGTTGGATCTAAGTCCGGTATTTTCCTTTGACATCCATTGAAGAAAAGTTCCACAAGCTGTCTGCAAACGGCAGAGATCAGAGAGGATGAGCATAGATGTGTTTGTGTGTACTCCTCAAAGTTATCAGGAGGGAGAGAGATGGGGCGAATGGGGGGAGAGGGGGAGGGGGGGAGATAATGGAATATAAACAACACAAGAATGCACGAAAACAAAGTCGAATGGAATAGAATTGCGATGGACAGGGTGAGACATAAAATATAAATGTCTGAAACATGACTAAAGGGAAGAATCTGTGGAGAATGAGGGACAGGAACCGGCTAACTTTCAATGCTCAATGTTGAACACACACACACACACGCACGCACGCACACACACACACACACACACACATACACACACACACACACACACACACACACACACACACACACACACACACACACACACACACACACACACACACACACACACACACACACACACACAGAGACACACACACACACACACAAACACACACACAAAGTACATGTACTCACACAATATATTGACACAGACATGCTCAATGATACACTTGTGTTGCGCTGTGACTCCAAGTCGAAATGTAGTCAAAATGTACATACCAATCGAGGCAGTCATGGTGCTGACAGCTACATAGAGGTATTCCCTTCTTTTCTGGTTTAGGTTACCAGAGCACCCCTTTGTTGTCTCTCCTTTATCCGAAAGGATTTGAGGATCTCCCCACAGTCTGGCTTCTCTGCTTTCCTCTTTCAACTCTTGTCTTTTCCACAGCCTGTCCTCTCTCAGTTGAAAGGTGGAAGGGTGGGGTGGATGTGGGTGGCTAGGGGTGGGGGGGCTGCACGGTTGTGGTGGGGAGGGGGGGTCGAGGCGCGTTACCTTCCAGTCCACCTCGAGCAACTCCCAGTTAGCCGAGGAGTGTCCGTCCACTCCTGCTATTAATCTTCAAAAACGTTCTCCTCTCTTGCCCGTGTCTTTTCCTCAAACTAGCTCTCTCTCTCTCTCTCTCTCTCTCTCTCTCTCTCTCTCTCTCTCTCTCTCTCTCTCTCTCTCCCTCTCCCTCTCTCTCTCCCTCAGTCTCTCTCTCTGTGTGCTGTAGGGAAACTGGAGCCCTTGCTCTCTCATTGCTGGCTGAATGGAGCTTTTCATGCGCCGGAGAGCAGCCTGCCCATGGTCAATTCCTTTAGTTTCCAGATGGAAAAAAAGAAAACGGCTGCCCGTTTGTTCCTGGCTAGTTGTGACACTGCTTGGGTCTATTTTCTATGGAGGGAGGGGAGGAGAAGAGGAGGAAAGGCAGAGGGTACGAAGGGGGTGTTTTGGGGGGGAGGGTTGTAGAATTCCCCCAAGCCTTGTCTAAATATTCCCCCGCCTCTTCCTCTCACTGACCACTGAGCATTGTCTCCATGGCACCACCGCAACCACTCTCCAACAGATGAAATTGCATTCCTAGGGGTCAGAGGTTACATGTGCCCATGAATGGCCAGAGAAAGGGGATGGGTCTTGGGAATCTATGGCCTCTCTGTCAGTGCATGTGTCCCCACTCTCAAACCATCTGCTCACCCTATGGACATAGACACACACACACACACACACACACACACACACACACACATACACACGCACGCACACACACACACGCGCACGCACGCACGCACACACGCACGCACACACGCACGCACGCACACGAACACACACACACACACACACACACACACACACACACACACACACACACACACACACACACACACACACACACACACACACACACACACACACACACACACACACACACACAGGACAATGGTATGCAGCCACTGTGTCTACTGCCATTTGTCAGATCATCATAAATTGGGCAATAAAATCAATTGAATCTATTGTACTGAGTTTGCTTTAGGTTCAATATGAGCATATGGCACTTGTCTTTCATTCAACTCTTGCTCAATATAAATGTATTGGCATGGAAGTTGTCCGGGACATGTCCATCTGACTGTCTTAAAGGAAATTGCTAAGAAGTTTGACTTCGATTTTGAGTTGTTTTAAAAGGGCCATGACAACGTGTCTCCCCCCCTCTCTCCCTCCTTCATTTATCACTAATGGCCACCCATCACTTGATCTCTGACCCGTTCTAACCAGATAATCAATACATTAATTGAACTCGCACAACCATATTTACAAGAATCCTTTGCCCGAGAATACAGGGGGTCAATAACCCAGAATTTCTATCAACCCATATGATAACAAGATAATTGTAGAGATAGGTGTGTACTACCTCAAGACACTTGCAGTCAAAAGCACAACAGTCCACAGCCCTATCGTACTCCCTCGTCTTGCTCCCTTGACCTCAACCTCATGTAGCTTGCCCTGGTCAAGGAGCATGGAGCTAGCTAGCATATTACCCTGGTCAAAGAGCATGTAGCCAGGTCAAGGAGCATGTAGCCAGCTAGCATGTAGTTTACCTGGTCAAGGAGCCTGTAGCAAGCTAGCCGTTGAGAAAGGGAATCAGTCTGACTAGATCTGTTGTGGTTGCAGTGAAGACGGCCACAGTAACTCATGGTAATCTGTTCTAACATCACAGTAGCACCCCGCCCCCCTTGGGTGTGCGATTAAGATAATGACCAAAATACAAATATTTTAAGTGAGAGGGAGGGGGCAGGGATCTTACTGGAATGGCTGTTTCCCAGACTGCCGTCTCCCTTTAAGATGGGAAAACAGGAAACTCTTGGAAGAAAAAAGACAGACTCCGACAGCCTCCAACACAGTTAGAGACTGCTTGATTATCTGTCTGCCCAATAGAGGAGTCAGGTCAGGTGGTGTGTTGACCGTGACGCAGAGCGGAATTTCTGTCTGCTGAACATATTGACAATAAACAAGTGATGCTGCTGGCTTGCATTGCAAGCAACAAGTGCCCTGATCCCAGGAGCATTTTGAAATCATGCTGCTTATGACTGATCTTGCCAAACACCATGCAGTCGTTGTACGTGCACAGCCCTGAAAACACTGCTGGCTGTGAGGAGTTCATTGCTCAGTTTTGCATTGCTTAAGGGCAGTGCTTTGGGGCAATAGGTAAGCCGGTACAATCTTAAACTCTGCTTGATGGTGCGGGGTCATGGGTCTGTGTGGTATGGAGCAGTTGCAGCAGTTCTTGCTGACTTGGCTGTCGGTAGTATATCTGTGAAACAGCCGTCTATGTGCGGGCTGTCTGGTGAGTGTTTCTGTTTTTGTGTGCTTTCCAATTGAACTTATGATTGCCATAGGGGCCGAGGTGTTGTCAACCATCACAAAACAGCCAGTTGAGTTTTTTTGGTATGTCTTGCTCCTTTTTGGTAGCTATTTGCTCTTTTTTTTCCGACAGTGGAATTGAGTTTGTTTCATTGTCTTCAAATTCTCAACAAGTGTGAGTAAAGGGAAGGCTTAGCGCAAGTTGTTTGAGGTAAAAGCTTAAGGTTGTAGCATAAGTTGCAGTTCTCTCTAGGACCTGGTCCCTCCGGATATCCCAGCAGGAGTCTCTCCCAGTGTCCCCTCCCTCAGCAGGAAGTGAGAGAACATCCTGCAAGCCATACTCTCTTCCTCTTTCACCGTCTGCTATTATTAGTCATCCAGCTGGCCTTTCTGTCTAAAGGGATAGAGGATGCATATCTACACGTCTTACAATAGCATTATTCCAATGGCCGGTCACTAATTTTCAACATTTGAGTTGGATGAATGGAAAACACTGAAACCCGACACAGGTAGAGGCTACTTAGAGCAAATAGACCCCTATGTCTCCCTATGAGTCATTGGGGTCTATTTTAGAAAATCATGGAGTGTACGTGTAAGTGTGTGTGTGTGTGTGTGTGTGTGTGTGTGTGTGTGTGTGTGTGTGTGTGTGTGTGTGTGTTTGTGTGCGTGTGCGTGTGCGTGTGCGTGTGTGTGTGTGTGTGTGTGTGTGTGTGTGTGTGTGTGTGCGTGTGTGTGTGTGTGTGTGTGTGTGTGTGTGTGTGTGTGTGTGTGAGAGAGCATATGGTCCTACTGTATATGCCAGGAAAGATTCCACCCTGCCATTGAACCCTGACCAGAGGCAATCATTAATCTGGTGTTTTGGTTAAGGTCTCTGAACGGTTTGGTTTTCCGGCCAGTATTTTATGGTACTCGACATTGTACTATAAAATACCCATAACACACACACACACAAACACACACACACACACACACACACACACACACACACACACACACACACACACACACACACACACACACACACACACACACACACACACACACACATACACACACACACACCCGCACACACACACAAACTCAGTGTGTGTGTAAATTGTACCTTCTGAGGCTCTGCTGGACTCCCTCTGCCTCATAGACTTAAGTTGTGAGAATTCAGATGATTGCTTCACTGGAGAGAGAAAGGAAGGGTTGGTTAAAGTCACTCATATCTATAGATGTAGTATGTATACACACGTATCATATATATATATATATATATATATATATATATATATATATGTATATATATATATACAAAGAAGCAGTAGCCTGACTGCTATGTTCAAATGACATTTGTTCAAAGCAGTCGTTTAATTGCACTATAGGCTCTTTTTTTGTATCGTCCTGTTTTGATCAGTATATGCCAATGTTGTTATCAATAAAAAATCATTTGCACAAGGCAAGCCGATGCACTTCACCATGTTGATAAGAGAATTAAAATGAGAAGAATTATGGGACAAAAAAATCAAGGGATATTTAGCATAGAAAAATAATTTGCGATTAATCGTGAGTTAACTATGACATTAATGCGATTAATCACGATTAAATATTTTAATCGCTTGACAGCTCTAATATATATATATATAAATGAATGCAACTGTTTTGTGTTCTCACCGTAGGGTGTGGGTGGAGACACTGGAAAGGCGGGAGTAGAAGGCACAACGTCGTAGCTGTCAATCACAGCTGTGTTCTGACCCCTAAAGTCCACACTGTCCATCTTATACAGAGAACCAAGCTGTAAGAAAGACATTGTTTTCAGATCCAAAACATTTAATCACTAAGGTTTGTTGAGGGAATAGGGGCCCACACTAACCACATTTTGTACCCATTAAAGATGCACACACAAACACAAATTCAGAGACATATGCACACACAGCAGACATCAGTTTGGAGATCTGTCTGTGACTTCAGTATGTGTTTTACTGTAAACAAGGAGGCCATTCATGCGGCCTAGCAATGAACATCTGTGTTAGCTATAATATTTTAAAGGAAAAATACCACAACATATCCTTATTATTCACCAACAATAAGTTGATATGGCAGCACATGAATACCTTCATCTGTTAGGAATTCATCCATCGAAAATGCTAATATATAACTGTTACTTATATTACAATATGTTGCATTATAATTGCCAATTGTTGTAGTTAATTAAATTGATTACAATTATTGTGGTTTTAAGAAGACGTGACCTGTACATTGTGAGAAACGTATTGATACAAATAGATTTATTGGTGGTCATACCACCAATAAAATAAAGATTGTGTCAATGTGTAAACCAGCGAGGGGAGTATATGTGAGGGACAATGTGAGGAGAGGGGAATGTTACGGTGAGGAGAGTGTTACTGTGAGGGGAGGAGCGTGCTCTTACCTGTGAAGGGAGGGGAGAGTTACTGTGAGGGGATAAGATTGTTTCTGTGAGGGGTGGGGGTTTTACCTGTGATGGAAGGGGACTGCCACCATTTACAGAGGAGTTTAATGTCATTCTGCTGTCACTAAAACTCGGACCGTTGAAGAAAGAGTAACTTGTTGCGTCACTGGCCTGCCTCTTCTGCTGCCACCCTGTTTAGAGACAGAGATGGTGAGAGGAAGGGAAAGAGAGCCAGACAGACACATAAAGAAGGAAGTTACTATGGTGTCTTTGACTTTTACTAAAGAAGGAGGTTAATATGGTTGAGCAGCACAGGGGTAGAAGATTACCGATACTTAGCGGCAAACTCAAACACTTATTTTAGAGCTTTGTTACTTCCGAGAACAGAATCACAGCAAAAAAGTGCATTCTCTTAAAAAGAAACAACTACAAAGATGAAAGGTTTTTCACACTCAGTTATGAAATGGATGTCTCTCTAACACATGTTGGCGATGGCAAAGACCCTGGCACACAGGCTTGTTTTCTGGCCAACACATTCTGCAGAAACCATTAAACAGAGTAATTATCAAGGGGTATATAGTGGTCCCACCGTGAGTTAGGAACCTGGGGCCGAGCCAGACCCTACCCAGGCCAGATGGTTTACACGGAATCCAATTCATCTGTCGGAACAATCAGTTGTTCCAGATCATCCTCGGGCTCCACGTGAACTACTAGGCGTCTACTGGGGTGAACTACAAATACACGCCCAATCCTCGCATGCCCTCTCTCCACACAGACACACACACGCACACAAACACACACACACACACACGCACACACACACACGCACGCACGCACACACACACGCACGCACGCACGCACGCACGCACGCACGCACGCACGCACGCACGCACGCACGCACGCACGCACGCACGCACGCACGCACGCACGCACACACACACGCACACACACACACACACAGTACCGGGCAAGGAGACACACCCGGCACTAACTGTGAACTCTGTGATTTCTATCGCCACAGGAGCCGAGATCCAAATCATCGAGAGACACGAGTCATAGCAGCGTGCTTTGAAATGCTCTGCTGAAGAAATGGGAGATGGAGCCAGACATTAAGACATGATGTAATCGCTGTCTGTTGTTCAGGGATCAATGACAAGAGGGAAGACAAAACATTGATCATATAACGTCATAGCAGGGATCACGGTGGGAACTCAGAAGCCATATTATAGAGTAAATTTCAAGCTACTGATTTGGCTTCTGCGTGAGGGTAACGAATCATAAGATAAATAACCAGAACAAAATACGACAGATTTTGGGGGCGTTTTCCAACCACTCTTCCAAAATATCCCATGAGCACAAATGTGATTGCACCAGTAGTCGGTACATTTACTCTGACCCTAACGACCCCAGCCTTCTTTACGTCTTTCACACCTGACCTGAGCTCTCACTAATTATACATAGCGGAGTGATGCTCATTGTGAGAATGTGTGTCGAGATCATATGAGGTTAAAGACAACGAGGAGATGAAGGGGGATGTCGCCCTTCAAAGGGATTCCACGCCCCTTTCGGAATTCCTGCCTTAGAGCGTCACTTTGTAGGATGAGAACACATACATAAACACCAAGACAGGCAGACACACGGAGATAGACAGACGGATTTACAAAAAAAGTATACACAACAGATGTCCCAGACAGGTGGAACAGAGACAGCAAGACAACAACAGAACATATCCTATATTCAAACCCTGACTGTTTTGGCTAATAGTACACACTTCCCTGGTTCAAATGTTATAGGTCTGTTGAACAGCAATGTTTTTCGTAATTACACATTCCCAGAGCTGCCACAAGTTGTTTCGGATCACAGCAGATGGGATTTGTCACACACACCTTGTCTTGAACCGCGACAGATGTGCTAGCCCATTATGTGTTTCACCTTAATGGAACAGCTACTCCACAAGCATTCCACCAGCAAGGAAGTAATGACATCACTCTCACAGCTATGACCTCATTGAAACAGGGCTTGTGCAAAAGGCCTCTGGATGAGGCAGATGTTACTCACTCTTCTATTGGAGTAATGGATATTATACCATGGGGAGTCAAGCGATAACTCGAATACTTTGAGCAGAATGTTTAAGACAATTTCCCAATATGGAAATAGAGATAAACACAAAGAGCATCCAAATTGTATGATGATGGTATCATCGACTTGTCTGTATATATTGGTGTAAAAGTGGCAAAAGGAGGACCCAATAGAAGAAGTTAATGATCAAATGGAATAAAACAAATATAATCAAACCTAATTAAATCAGGTATACACAGATTCTCTGTGAATCCCTAACAAACCTTCACCACACTTACAGGTAGAAGTGATGTGCTGATGTAAACAAGTCCCATGACAATGACTGGAAATACACTTTTCAGCAGAATTGCAGGAAGTCTTCTGCAAAGGCAGAGCAAAGAAAATTGGAATAGGCTCAACCCAAAGCTGTTGACTTCAAAAAACTCCTGCAAGGAGTTTGTGTATGTTTCAAATTAAATTATTGCCACCATTTTTTGGGGAATTGCAAAACAATACGAGAAAAATCACAGAAAGATCTTAAAGGACAAAGCCGAAAGGCAAGTTTCACATCCCCTTGCTTTCCAGTAAGGGAAAATCCTTATTATCCCCTTTATTTTGACCTTATTTTTTCTGCCATGTACATGGCGGACCTGTTTGTTTAATGCTGTTTCCACCCACTCAGTAAATACTGTACATGCAGTATGTGTACACGTGTGCATGTGTGTTTTCTGTCTCGCTCATATTCTCCCCCTCTCGATTAGTTTTCCACAATCAGCCAACACTCCAGTATGAGTATAATGGTTCTCTGTGCGCTGTGGTAAGGTTGCCTTTAGTACCATCACCCCCTCTCTCTCTCTCTCTCTCTCTCTCTCTCTCTCTCTCAATCTCTCTCTCTCTCTCTCTCTCTCTCTCTCTCTCTCTCTCTCTCTCTCTCTCTCTCTCCCTCTCTCTCCCTCTCACTCGCCCAATCAAAATAGCAGCGTTGGCATACTGTAGGTAAATCTTTCCCGGGCTGGTTCGCCAGTCAGTCCCAGGTGCCATACAGAGGACTTCTGTGTATATCTCCACTGAAAATATGTGAAGGGCCGCATGTTGGTTTCAATCAAGTCCTCTGCTTTCGGATGTTAGCAACTTCATAAATGTGTTTTTCAGCAAGCATTTTGTCGCTGCAGGTATTCGCTGAAGTTTATTTCTTTGCTTTGTAATCCCCCACATAGTGTCCCATCACAGTAGGGCCGGGTCTCACCTGCTTTGTGGCCCTGTCCTCCGGGACTGAGGCCGTTGCTGTGGAGCGAAGCGGAGCGGGACAGAGGGGTGCTCCGGGTGGGCACGGGTACAAAGGTGGGGTCTAGGTCCAGAATGAGCTGGTTCAGCTGCTCTATGGACTCCTCCATGTCTGTGCTCAGAGACAACTCCTCCTCCTGGGACAGTTCAGACAGTGAGGAGCTGTCGCCAAGGGCAACGCGCAACACAGCCTCCCTACTGCTTGTTCCCCTTGGAGGGGTGTAGGGCGCGGGGTGTCCCCCGTTCACTACGGCGTCTCTGGCCTCCGGGATGTACCTGCTGTAGTCCAAGGGAGCGTGGAGAACACGCTGCCACTCCAAGTCTCTAGGCGACGGAGATGCACACATCCTGACGCGCCCCTGGAGACCGGTGCCCGTCTCGTCAGAGGACAGCCGGCCGACGGCAGCGGAGCTCGGATCGACGAAGGCGGGGAGAATCGTATCGGCGTCTTCCTCATCGTCCAGGATGTCAGTCTCTCTCTCGCCGGGTGGAGATCCTCCTCCGTCAACTCCGCCAGGAGCGGAGATCTCAGTCATGACCTCCGGGGGAGGTGGGGTCCGGTCTGAGACTTACGCCAAGGGCAGCTTGAGCGTGGAAGCGGATGCTCAGTAGCCAACGTTGCTGAGGTCCCTGCGTCCCTTGATCGGCCACACCCCGTCAGAATAGCAGACCTGGGACTTTTGAAAATCCCGCTGGTTTCTCACTGCATCTCTGATGTCCACACATCACTGGGGTAAAGAAGAAAAAAAAGCATTCTAAACATATATAATGTATTTTTTCAAGTTATACATTGCATATGGGTAGTACATGATGCACATTTGAAAATATATTCAGAATAGACACCATTAACCTATAGTTTACAATCAAATTATGCATGACTGTATCCACACACACAGCTCTGTATGAATCATTATTCCATACACACAGTCCGTGTCACACGCAGCACCTGTTGCACCACAGACCTTACTCTAGACTAGCTTCATCATGATAACAAGCCCTTTGTGTGGGGCATGCGTGTGTCATGGAAAGGACATGTCAGAGAACCTTTACCTTTACACACACACACACACACACACACACACACACACACACACACACACACACACACACACACACACACACACACACACACACACAAACACACCCACACACACACACACACACACACACACACTCCAC
>NC_082393.1:8393844-8493844 GCF_031168955.1 Gadus macrocephalus | reverse complement strand
GAGAGAGAGCGAGAGAGAGAGAGAGAGAGAGAGAGAGAGAGAGAGAGAGAGAGAGAGAGAGAGAGAGAGAGAGAGAGAGAGAGAGACAGAGAGAGAAACAGAGAGACAGAGAGAGAATGGGAGAGGCAGGAGACAGAAGGTATGAGGCAAAGACAGATTATCCAGGGTGGAAATAGGGTAAAGCGGGGACACATAGTGTAAAAACAGAGCCACCTGTGGTTTATTTTATTTATTTCTGAGTGACCCTTTCTTCTTTGTTCCATGTTGGCACTGTCATTATGTTAATGTATGTAAGTCGTTACACAGTCACATGCTGTCTGCATATTTGTGTTTGTGTGGTTATGTGTATGTTTATGTGAATGTGTATATGCACATGCTTCTATACTAGGAAATGGGTTCAGACATGTAACATTTGGGATTGTACACATTTCAGCTCCACTGCTGGTCTTTCTTAAATGACATGGCTGGTCCCAAACTGATTTAGTAATTGCATAAAACAGCTGGAATTGAAACCTCCAACAGCCGTTAAAGTGATTGTCCTTGTGTGTGTGCATGTGTGCGTGTGTGCATGTGTCTGTGCGTGTGTGCATGTGTCTGTGTGTGTGTGTGTGTGTGCATGTTTCTGTGTGTGTGTGTTTTTAGAACATTTTAGATTTTTTATATTCCATAGCCACCCATATTGGACATCATTCATTGTCTGAGATTGATCAATAACACTTACTGGGAGACACCATCTATGACCATAACTCACCGGACTTTAGCACCATTCATATATTTAGTGGTCCTTGGCCTTCATTCGTTATTTTAATTGATAATAAATCATCAACCCTTTCCCTGTGTTTGTGTGTGTTAGTGTGTGTGTGCGTGTGTGTGTGTGTGTGTGTGTGTGTGTGTGTGTGTGTGTGTGTGTGTGTGTGTGTGTGTGTGTGTGTGTTTGTGTGTATCTCTTTGTGTGTGCGTGCCCCATAGAGCGTTGCAGACAGAATATAATATGATTGAAAGAATATAGTACAGTATAATAGTATAGATAGACATGTCATTGACGTGTAAATCAGAGACTTCAAGGTAATCTTCCAGTGTTTTACAGGGCAAGGGCCAGAATAATAAATGTGGGAGACTCTTAACTCACACTGGTATTTGATTAAGAGGTGGGTATACCGGTTGCCGTTGGATACCTGTATAATAGATCACTTGGCCTGCAGCGTAGCATGCAGACGGCATGGCCTCGAGTTCCAGAAATGATTTACTCACTTACTTTAGTCTGAATTAAATAGATAAACGGGTTACAGCTCCATAACCTGCTGATACTGACATCTGTTGGGCCATGGACAGATCACACTCTATCTCCATTTGCACATATCGTGAGGCAAAGGTCATGGGAAAGTTCAGAGAAAGAGAGAGAGAGATGAGGAGGGAGAAAGAGTGAGAGAGAGAGAGAGAGAGAGAGAGAGAGAGAGAGAGAGAGGGGGGGGGGGGGGGGGCAGGTCACTATCTGTGGAAAATATGTGAAAGGAAAGACGGGAGTTGTTTTCCAATCTGTGCGCCTTTGCTGCTCTTGCCGTATTGTCAGCTGACACGTTCAGATTGTCATTTCATGATAACATTGTTTGTTTATTCCTGAGTCGGTAACGGCTTATCTCATTTGTTTGATTGTGTATGTGTCTGTGTATGTGTGTGTGTGACTGTCTGCGTGTGTGTTTGTTTGTGTGAGAGAGAGAAAGACAGAGAGAGGGAGAGAGATAGACAAGGAGAGCAAAAAAGAAAGAGTGAGAGAAGATGTGTGTGTGTGTGTGTTTGTGTGTGTGTGTGTGTGTGTGTGTGTGTGTGTGTGTGTGTGTGTGTGTGTGTGTGTGTGTGTGTGTGTGTGTGTGTGTGTGTGTGTGTGGTGTGTGGTGTGTGTGTGTGTGTGTATGTGTGTGTGTGCGTGTGAGTGAGTGAGTGGGTGAGTGCGTGTTTATGTGTTTGTGCTCTGTGGATTAGTTTCTGCATATGCATATTGCATATATTGCAGTATTTGTGTGCTATTAGTTTTATGGAATGTGTATCCAAATGCAATAAATGTAAAAAATATATATTTTCTATACTTGTATAATAGCTTAGAACATATTATAACTATTATAACTTTATATTACCACTAAACGAGTCAGTTATAAAATGACAAGTGCGTCCTTTCAGTTTCACTATTAAAAAAATGACAGTTTATATTTGATTCGTATTAACGCATTCGACTGGTTAGTTATTCATAGTAAAGTGTTGCATAGAGAACCATGCTGCAGAATGAGACACACCCTAGTGTTCCTAAGTTGGACCTTGACTGGGCCAATCATTGTCATACTGTTTGCCTCCTCGTAGGATGTCGCTCCATTCTGCAGATTTCACCATTTTAGCTCCACCTAGAGCATACCGAGCTGCATGCTGTGTATATCCTCATGGTCACCCAATGCATAAATACAGGGCCGTAAATAAAAGCATAACAATGGGAATTTGGGAATACTAACTATGTTTAGTATTCCAAATTCCCCCAAAAAACGATGTATCTATGTTCTGATAAACATATTACTGTATGTCGTTGACACATTGTCATGTTTTTAAAATCATACATACAGTATGTATAGAACTATATGCTATATTTAACTATATTTAACATCTTTTAGAGAAAGCTTTAACAAATAGCCCAAAGAGCAAAATATGACATTTGTGTACTATGTTGCTGTGTGTATTTATGTTTTAATGGCCCATGAGTCAAATTGAGCTGATTGAGTTGATTGATTGAAAGACTATTAATGTCACTTCTTTATGAACTACATCAGAATTAAAAGATCAGAAGGTGTGACTAAATAAATTAATAATACATAAAGGTTGTTTTGACATTGGCTAAGCTCAACTTTACCCTAAACAACCCATATTACCCCAAGGTACAATGTTATGTAATCCTTTTATCTCACATCCCTGCAGATAACCCCTTCTACTTTGATAGATTGAATCTGTGTCAGACGCCACAGTAATGACAACCAATTTGACCAAACGTTCTCTGCAAAACATTAATCTATTTTATTTGCTCACGTTTAGTTTTAAAATTGAAGGTTTGGTCTTACTGGCTATGTATACACCAACGATAAAGACGCATTCTGCCCCCTGCTGTACCGAGTGTGTAACATCATGATACGGCATTATTGCATGGATGTAGATCCTGCTGTTTTAATGCCTGTACGAGTATTTTAGAAAAAAATTATACTCACCATAATTATGAGAAAAAAACATTGAATTTTTCATGACTCAAACGGTGTTTAAGATGTTCCTTGCCTCGTCTTAAGTATTTCACTGGACAGAACAATGACAACATTTTACTGAGTCTTTGACTTTAGTCCAGTTTATATATTTCTATAGTCGACGAACAGCCCTATGCACATTGGCTTCTCCAGGTGAGAGTAGGACTCTACCCTCTGTGGAGCAGGAGGGGGTCGTTGGAGTGGTTCTCCGCGTCAATGTTGGGCGGCTGCGGCACGCTAATTTGCAGAACTCAGTTCACATTGTTGGCTGTTCATCACCAGAGGGGGGGGGGCGTTGTTGGACTTTGCTTTGCGAAAACAACCTATTAGCAAACTAATAGGCCTACCGATGATAGCCTATCTGCCATGATGTTTGATATCGAACAAGTAACCAAGGCCTAGTCATTGTTGCATCCACCCCTTAGTGGGCGTTGATAAACGTTACATAATAGACCTAGGCTATATTGCAATCGGAGGATACAACAGTGACCACAACCCAGTCAGCTCCTACGTGGCCGCGTCGATTGCTGACCATTTAATTGCGCTAGGATCAAAGTCAGAGCTTTTTTCATACCATTGCAATCGGTAGGTAATGCATTCTTTACGTAACAAAACGAAGCGTGCTAACTGAACTATTCATGTTGAAAGTAAAATATTTCTAGTGCTTTTTATCAGCCGCATGCTTCCAAATATATTGGTAAATGAATAGCCTACGTGCACCGTGAAGCTTTCTAGTAACAGACATTAATCAGTAACTGCGTAAAAAACAAACAGGGACAAACAAACACTTTTCAAGACTTAAGTCCAGTCGGCTCAGGGGCAGGAAATGATGCCAAAATGGGGGGGGGGAGGCTAACTCAGTGTCATCACTAAATATCAATGCATGCATTACATTTATTTATTGTCAATGTTTTGCTTCAGGAGCAATTCCTTAAGCGGATTCTACGTATACATTTGACCATCCTACATCCCCAGAGAAGTTTGCAGAATGACTCGCCGTGTAGCCGTGATTGGAGCAGGGTGCTCGGGTCTTGCCTGCATCAAGACCTGCCTTGACGAGGGTCTGGAGCCCGTCTGCTTTGAGAGCAGCGATGATATCGGCGGTCTGTGGAGATTTAAGGTAGGACTTGGAATCAACAACAAAACATCACAAAAAATATATTTATTCAAGTTCAAGTGATTCTTTTTGTCCCTTAAAAGGGAAGTAGTTTTGCAGCCACGGACACAATAAATACAGAGCTGACAGACAGACTATAAAAACCATAATACAACAATAAAACACTCGGGTAGTTCAGGCAAGTTCGGATACAGTGCAATGACAGTGATCAAAAACAGATGCTGTTTACTTTTTATGATCCCACTAGCAGGAGGGGAAAAGGAGGCCGTACAACACTGAGTCCTCCTATAGGCACCCTAAGGCCCAATCCCATTTCTACCCCTTACCCCTTCCCCTTCCCCCTCCCCCTTGTTTTGAAGGGGCAAGGGGAAGGGGTAAGGGGTAGAAATGGGATTGGGCCTAAAAGGTCAATTTTAGGGGGGAAGCTCAAACCCATAAAAGGGGACATATTATGAAAACAACACTTTTCCTGGGATTTGGAGTGTTGTTTTGGGTCTCTGGTGCTCCCAGACTTTGAAGAAAATCCTTACATGATTTTCTGAGTGACATATGCATTTCTGAAAGTTCCCCGCCTACAGTTACCAAAGCGAACGCGCGAGTCAGTTTCGGCGCCCCCTCCTACGTAGGGAGGAGGGGGAGGAGACAGTTGATGCGTTTTATTAAAACACATCCAATACCAGGGAATGCCAAGCTTGAGCCATTTCGTACCAAAAACAGTGGTTACCGCCGATATATTATCGTAGACTACTGTTAGATTTAAACAGCAAAGATAGAGACATGTTAGAAGTCAACAACAACATAATTTATTGCAGCAATTTAAAATTCCAAAAATACATGCGCAGCCGAAATGAACCGATCAAACGTCACGTCACAAGACATATAATAAAATCAAATGATTACATTGCTCTTGTGTGGGAGGTCGCTTTCGAGCTGCACTTGCTGTCTCCCTCTGATTTTAATTCAACCTAATGACCTCAAAGTGCTAAGTGTTATGTCTCCTTTAAGAAGGGGGTGACCCTGACAGTAAAGAATAGTGCCGTCTTTCTAAAAGCCTGTGAAGAGAATCATTCAAATCAAGTTGCAGTTCCCAAGTCCTTTGTCCCAAACCATATAGCCTAGAAATGTTTAATCATTTATTTCATTTATTATTTTATTATATTTTATTTTAACCATTTTATAGGCAGTTGTATCCTGCTCTCGCAGGATACCCCTACCACTGTCCCCATCCCGGTTGACTCCCTTAATCGTCTTACTCTCCTCCTTGTTCTCTCATGCTGTGTTACTCTCCTTCATTCATCAGAAACGAGAGTTTAACAAAACACATGACAAGGGAAGTCCTATCAGAAACCTTCCAATCATCTGTTCTCTAGTTTAAATATTTTAAAAAGGTTTAAACCGCGAATTTCCTATTGGTTTGCCGTTATACATAAAAAGCCAATCTCTAGGTTGAACAGTTTGCGGGATGTGATACCTGGATGAGATTGGCGCACAGACAAGTTGGTCTTTGCGGGATCTGTTTTTGGACTGGAAGACTAAAGAGCCATTTAAAACAATTCCCAACCCCCTAAATGCTTCCTGATTTACTCCTCAAGAACAGTGAAAGAAAGCGGTCTGAAAGAAGGGAGATGGACACAGGACGAAAAGGAAACCGTCTTAACTGTTTGATCAACTCCTTAAGAACCGGATGGGTGTTAGAGATATTGTCTGGCAAGGAGGGTAGAACAGGTCGAAGGCTTGACCATATTAACTGTTACTTGAATTACTTCATTCTTGTTCTTCACCTGCTTATTATAAAGTTCTATAACTTGGGGGCTTGCCACCTTACACAGCCCTCCAAGTCTGTTCTGTTGACATCTATAAAACTAAGTATGCTAGACTACATTGCTTGGCCACCATTTGTGTTTTTATGGCTTTGACAATGCACCACGGCTGTTCGGATCACCACAGCCACAGGCTTATTGCTTAATTATTACATGAGTAGCAGAAATTTTAATCAATAAAGTGATGATTATGATGAGATGATGCTGGTGTTGAGTCGGATGGTGGGGGAGAGATTGATGGTCATGGTGGTGATGACGATGTCCACAGGAGAACCCAGAGCCAAATAGAGCCAGTATCTATCACTCGGTCATCATCAATACCTCCAAGGAGATGATGTGCTACAGTGATTTCCCTATCCCTGCCGAATACCCCAACTTCATGCACAACTCACTCATCATGGAGTACTTCAGGAAGTACGCCGAGCACTTCCAGCTCACCAAGCACATACGCTTCAAGGTGAGGAAGATCTGTCCTGACCTGAATATCAGCATTCAAAAAGACATTCAAAATGAACATGTTATACTCACTGTTTCTCTCTCTCTGGGGATCTTAGACTACAGTGCTTCAGGTGAAGCAGAGAACTGACTTCTCCCATTCGGGTCAATGGGACGTGGAGACGGAGAACAGCGAAGGGAAGCGGCAGAAGCACATTTTTGATGCAGTGATGATCTGTATTGGACACCACTGTCATCCAAACATGCCCCTGCAAGACTTCCCAGGTATCGCTGCCCAATTCATCACAACCCGAGTAGTATTAACAGTATGCATACCAAGTATCTAATGCATAAAGTAATGTCATAAACATTAAGGCCTATGTGGGATGGATTAAGGGATCTGTATTTGTCACTGCCACCACCATTCCATATATACTTTCAAGATATAATGCCCCATATGGTGTGCATTGGAGTGAACATTTTCTTTTGATTTAGGACTGCCAGCTGGACTGTGTTTAACTAATGTTAATGAGTAACCAACTACTTTAGCTCATTTAAAAGACTTGCCTAAGGATAGGCATAGGTGACTGACCACAAGTTCATTGTGTCTTTGGCTTCTGCCTCAGAAAATTATTTTACAATGGGGGAACTGAATATTTTTATATAAAGGAGTATTTGCTCCTCCTTTGTCTCCTAGGCATCGACTCGTTTAAGGGAGTGTACTTCCACAGTCGTGACTACAAGACCCCTGAGCAGTGGAGGAACAAGAAGGTGGTAGTGATTGGAATAGGAAACTCGGGAGGAGACATCGCTGTGGAACTCAGCAGGTTCAGCAAGCAGGTTCATCAAACTTTGTCTTTTATAGTTGCCTGACATCGCTATACCTAATGCATATTAGTCTGGAACCTCGCACGGGTTTGGATAGACACCAAATCAATGCTGTTTACTTTTTATGATCCCACTAGCAGGAGGGGAAAAGGAGACCGTACAACACTGAGTCCTCCTATAGGCACCCTAAAAGGTCAATCTTAGGGGGGAAGCTCAAACCCATAAAAGGGGACATAATATGAAAACAACACTTTTCCTGGGATTTGGAGTGTTGTTTTGGGTCTCGTGCTCCCAGACGCATACAAACTTTGAAGAAAGTCCTTGCTTGATTTTTTGAGTGACATATGCATTTCTGAAAGTTCCCCGCCTAGTTACCAAAGCGAACGCGCGAGTCAGTTTTGGCGCCCCCTCCTACGTAGGGAGGAGGGGGAGGAGACAGTTGATGCGTTTTATTAAAACACATCCAATACCAGGGAATGCCAAGCTTGAGCCATTTCGTACCAAAAACAGTGGTTACCGCCGATATATTATCATAGACTACTGTTAGATTTAAACAGCAAAGATAGAGACATGTTAGAAGTCAACAGCAATTTAAAATTCCAAAAATACATCTATACTTTCAAGATAATAATAATTTAAATTTATATAGCGCTTAATATGGTACTCTAAGACGCTTTACATATTGCCCTATCAAAACTATGTAAGACAGACTAGGAATAAAAGAAAAACAGAGGTTAAACATGAAGAATAAGGTGGGAGTTAGGTGGGGAAGGCTAGTGTGAAAAGGTATGTTTTGAGGGCAGATTTGAAAGAAGAGAGGGTTGGAGAGACTTTGATGTGGGAGGGGAGTGAATTCCAAAGGGTGGGGGCAACAACTGAGAAGGCCCGATCACCCCAAGTCCGGCGCTCAGTCCGTGGAACTTGTAGCAGGTTGGCAGAATTGGACCTGAGGAATCGGGAGGGGGCGTGGTGATGGAGGAGGTCGGCAAGGTAGGGGGGGGCTAGGCTGTTGAGGGCCTTGTAGGTGATGAGTACGATTTTGTAGTTTATTCTGTGTTTAATTGGAAGCCAATGGAGTTCACGGAGGACACGTGTGATGTGTTCTCTATAAGAACACATCACTCATTATATATAAGATATAATGCCCCATATGGTGTGCATTGGAGTGAACATTTTCTTTTGAATTAGGACAGCCAGCTGGACTGTGTTTAACTAATGTTATTGAGTAACCAACTACTTGAGCTCATTTAACAGACTTGCCTAAGGATAGGCATGTGGAACTCAGCAGGTTCAGCAAGCAGGTTCATCAAACGTTGTCTTTTATAGTTGCCTGACATCGCTATACCTAATGCATAGTCTGGAACCTCTCAGTTTCGCACGGGTTTGGATAGACACCAAATCATAGCATAAAAAAAACTTGTGATGTGGTGCCGAGAGCTGCATTGGTAAACATAACTTTCAATCAAGTACAAATTACATACATTTGGTTAGCGGGTGGCAGGCAGGCAGGTAGGACCCAAACGCAGACAGTTCGAGTAAAGGATAATTTATTAACTCAAAAAGGCAAGGAACACAGGTGACGCGGGTAACACAGGGAACACAGGTAACACACAGGACAGAACTCACCACAAACTAAAATGATCCGACAAGGAACAAAGGAAAGACAAGGGCTTAAATACCAAACACACACAGGGCACGCAACGAGTAACAGCTGAGACACATTAGGGAGGGAGCAGTAATCACACAGGAGGGAAACCTGACATGGGGAGAAACAAGACCGATACCAAAGTAAAACAGGTAACACACCAAAACAAGACAAGGAAACAGACAGACCATGACAACATTTCTTTCTTTTCATCAAATGTTTAGCAATTGTCACGGCCCGGCTCTTGGCCATAACAAACATGGAGGTTTAAACTGAAAAGTAACCATAATTTATTAACAGACAGAAAGTTTAACCAAAAATAATGGGTCTGGAGAGGGAGAGAGCCATGGGCAGACTGGTGAGCCTTTTATCTGCCACCCTCTGATTGGGGTTGATTGGGCAGCTCCGCCCATCCGGAACCACCTGAGAGGAGAGACCTGGGGAGGAGCAGAGGATCTTGCCCAGGTTACCTATAACAGTCAGAGGGCCGTCACACCCCCCCCCCATATGAAAAGGTTTCAATGGAACTCTACTAATCATAGTAACGTTTAATATATCTCATAAAAAATGGATTGAATAAAAAAAAAAAAAAAAAAAAAACCGTTGACTACAATAGTCACACAATAGATATAATTTTACAAAATATAAATTCCAGTTTAATCCTGCAATGGTAGTAGATTCAACAGATCATTCCACATCATCGGCAGCCATCTTGGTCATCTATATATCTTTAAAATTTGCCAAACTTCTGTCTGAAAGGGAGGGGGGGCCAAATCATTGGCCACAACAAATTAAATATGAGCATCCAGATTCGTTTGGTTCCCAGGCTGCCTTTATAGACCCATAAATGCATGGAATTGCTAAATGTGTTACCCATTTTCACATAAAATCTAATTTTATTATGTAAACCTCTCTTTGACATTTAAATGATATCTATGCAGCCTACCTTTTCTATGTAATAAATGACATATCGATTGAACTGTCCTGTTTTCAGGTTTACCTGAGCACTCGGAGGGGTGCTTGGATCCTAAATCGAGTTGGAGACAATGGCTGGCCTCTGGATCTGTCCTTCAACAGGATCCTCAATTATGCGAAATTGCTCCTCCCATTTAATGTCTTCTGCAGCCTGGGGGAGAGAGCTCTCAACCAACGGTTCAACCACAGCTTGTACAATCTAAAGCCAAAACACAGGTAGCCCCATGATCATCTGCCCAGTCATGTTCTAACACTGTTTTCTTCATATATCCTAAGCTTAACTGAAAGAAATCTTACAGGTTATTCAATCAACATCCAACCGTCAATGATGATCTGCCCAACCGCATCCTGTCCGGAACAGTTCAGGTGAAACCCAACATCCACCGATTCCAAGGATCCAGCGTGGAGTTTGACGATGGCAGTGTTGTCGAGGATATTGACCTGGTGGTAGGTGTGAGGAAATCACACAATGTCTCAATGGCCACAGTGCTATTACCCAATTCCGTACTATTGATCATATTATCATTGTGATCCCCCTGTGTTGCAGGTATTTGCCACTGGGTACAGCTTTTCATTTCCGTTTCTCGCCTCCAATGTGCTGCCAGTCTCTGGGAACAAGGCCTCACTTTATAAGTACGTGTTCCCTCCGGATTTGGAGAGGAACACGCTGGCCGTCATTGGACTCGTGCAGCCGCTGGGAGCCATCATGCCCATCTCTGAGATCCAGGCCCGGTGGGCCACCCGTGTCTTCAAAGGTGACACGTGCTCTATTTGTCTAAGCATCTCAAGTCACCCTGTTCTCCACCTACAATGGAAACCACTCAAACTCAATGATATTCTTATTCCACACAGGATGTTCTAAGTGTCCTTCGGTCGCCGCCATGCTGAAAGAGGTTGAGTGCAAGCAGGAGACCATGGCCAGAAGGTATTGCGATGAGTGAAGTCTACCAATGGTGCTGGTTTGGTTAAACATGTGGTTTTAACACACGTTTCTGTCTCAGGTACGTATCCAGTCCAAGGCACACCATCCAGGTTGACTTTGTCGACTACATGGATGAGGTAGCAGACCAGTTTGGGGTGCGACCCAGTATTCTCAGGCTGTTTCTGACCGACCCCAGAGTGGCACTCAGTGTACTGTTCGGCCCCTCCACCCCCTACCAGTACCGTCTGAGAGGTCCAGGAAAGTGGGCCGGGGCTCGTCAGGCTATTCTGACACAGTGGGACAGGGTGATCCAACCCATGATGACCAATGGATGTAATCACCCTGAGCCCAAGCGCTCTGTCCTAGTGCCCTTGGTTCTGCTGGCTGCTGCGCTGGGTGTGGCTTCCTATTATAACAGGAACAGCCTCCCCTCCATACTGCAGGACCCGTCTGCACTTCTGGACAGGATCAAGGGCTTTGTTCCTGCATGGGTAGCTGGAAGTAGTTCTTAAAGACAAGGTGCAATGCTCCTCCTAAAATTTAGGAAGGACGTCATTATGGTAATTCAGGGTTTGTTTGCTATATTCTTTAGTCTATTGGGTTAGGCTGACGTATCCATTTTAGAAAATGATTGATTTTATTCAGCGTCTTTTGTAAAGTTTTTTTAATGAATGTCATGTAAACAATATTTCTTTCACACAAATGCTTTGAACATACATTATCCAGGATTTATTTTTTTCGTTTTTGCCTAAAGGATAAATAATGGCTGATTTCTGCCGCTAGGGGTCTCTCAATCAAAACAATAACAAAATACAGAGTTTAATGACGTTGTCTAGAAACGTGGGATAATGGGAGTTATCTTCAACACCAACATGCCCAGTGAGGTCATCTGAGGAAAAAAACATCATACATAAAATAACTGAGCATATTGACGTAAAGAGAAGCACTTTCTTTGTATTTGTACCACTTATTTTAATGTCGATTTCGAATACTCTTGTCTTACACACTTGATTTCATTGCTGCTTTAATCCAGTCACCAATTTATGCATTGCGCAATACAATGTTGTACGATGCATTTCGAATACACCATTACATCGGCTGGGAGCATGTTCTATGGAAGAAAATATGTATCATCGGATTTTGAAAATAAAAAGCCATTGAATTTTAAACACTGATTATTTATGCATTGGAATAATGTATCTGAATTTTCTGCCTCTGTATTTAAATCTTTCAATTTGCAACAAATAATTTTCATCGTTATTTTTCAATGTTCACAAATTCAAATTCTAAAATTAAAAGTTAAAAAATACAATATGCAAATTTCAGAGGCCTGTTTCAGGTAGCTGGTTTTGAGGCAACCCCGAGTTTGTTCGCTCTGAGTTAGTGGAAACTCTGGGTTTTCCGTTTCAGGTAGCAGGTTCAGCGCAACCGAGAGTTAGTTGCTGCGGCAACATACGCTGTGTACCTAACCTGCTCGGGAGGTGGTTAGACCTACTCTGATTTTGTTGTCTATAAGGCTGAAGGCAGCTCTCCGACAGAAGGAAGTGTTAGAAATGGCATGTCCTTTTCTAAGAGAGCCCGTGGACGTAGAGGCTGCGATCCTCAGAAGGAATCTCCGTGAGGAACGATTATTAAGACCCCGGTTGGATATACTTTCTTTTCCTGATAATTTTCTTCACGAGCGCTATCGTTTTTCAGCGCAATCTATCATTTATTTAGACCACCTTCTCAGCCCCCATGTTAACTGTCAAACGCACCGGGGGCATGCTTTAAGTTCAATACAAATTATTTGTGTGGCACTCCGTTTTTTTGCAAACGGCAGCTTTCTTTACAACGTCGGTGACGCCGAGCACATTTCAAAGGCAACCGTGTGTCGGTCTGTCAGAAATGTGACTTTGGTACTGAAACGTTTTCTTTACACGTTTGTGATGTTTCCAAGTCACCGACCTATACGAACAATCAAGGAAGAGTTCTACAGAATTGCAGGTAACAGTAGCAACAATGTAGCCTATTTGTTTGTTGGAACGTTTTAATTTAATAAATAATGTGCACAATTCAATTAAATTAATTAATTTGTAATGTTCTAGATTTTCCGGGTGTCATCGGGTGCATTGATGGAACTCATATTCCTATTAAAGCTCCTTCAGTGAATGAAGGAGACTATGTTAATAGGAAGTCCTTCCACAGCATCAATGTGCAGGTACAGGTGAAGGCCTAGACCTTCAGCATTTTAAATTAAAGATACTTAACAAAACAGCCTCTGTATCTAATTATACTCCTCTGCAATTTGAAGGTTGTATGTGATGCCAGAAATATCATCACCCAAGTGGAGGCAAAGTGGCCGGGGTCTGTGCACATAGGCGTCGATTACGGGGGGACGGGGGGGACATGTCCCCCCCACTATTTGAAATACGAATTTTGTCCCCACCAGTTTTAAAAATGTGCAAACCAATTGCGACTGAAAAAATCCCCACATACTCAACCGAAATCGTCGAGTCTAAAATCATGCGATAGGCGCGCACGAAGACATCATTTATTAGATAGGCCTACCTAATAAACCGTTGGAACACACAAGACCGGAACCCATAGCAACGCCGGTAAACAAACCCCGACTCCCGAGAAGCCCGATCCCTATGAGCTCCCCGCGCTGCGGCCATCCGGAGGCACACAGAGCTTTTGGCCGTGATATTATATATACAATTATATTATATTATATACTATCATATATAGAGCTCCGAGAGTCGCAAACGGCAACAATCACTTTCTCCTCCATGCTGCAGTACACCCCGGACTGCACTGCGCTGAGTTTGACGGTTGAACGCTGATTGGCTGTTACGTTACACATGTCACTCAGTGGCCACGCTGTTGAACGCTGATTGGCTGTCAGCACGTGAAATTCGTGTCAAAGTTGAAATTTGTCGCGCCACAAATCCTCGTGAACGCGCTCGCCTGTGCACGGCGAAAGTGTGGCGCGACTAATCAAAAAGACAAAACAAAAATTTGCCCGATACGCGTCTATACGTTCACTTTGTATGGGATCTTGTCGTCCCGTTGCGTGTGAACGCACTGGAGAAGTTTCAAGACAGACATTGACATTTTTATTCAGAAAATAGCTGGTCCTTTTGCTTCCTATAAAAAGCATGTTTGTGACACTGGATATCGATATGGATACGTTATCTAGCCTGCATGTGGAGGGCCACATAAGGTAAGAAATTGGTTTAGTAAACTTTGCTGCTGGTTCTGTTTGCTCGTGAATCGTGATGACCTGGCCAAAGGTTTCCCACGGTCCCAAGCGATTGTGATCTGATTCTGGTTGGTTCTCCAGTTAGTATGCATTGTATATATAGATTGCAGCTAGTAGCAGCTACACACGGTGCGATTGCTATGCCAATGTGGTTATAGTTGGTTTTGTCTGATTGAGATATGTGACGACTTGGAGCCTGGTAGGCCTATCCTGACATAAATATGTTCTCGCATAACCTGTGTGATTATCCTAAACTGAAGGGGATTTTATTTGCGGACAATATTCTTATGTTGTAACGAGTGAAGTCTACATTGGTCCTTCGCAAGTGTTTACTGGTGGTCAGGATTTGGCAGATGCAATTCTCCTCTGGGTGCTTGTATTTTTCTTCTTTTTTTAATGCAGCATAACATGCTACCAGCAGCCCTTGCTCGTCTTCAAAAGGCTGATGCTCAGTACCTCGTTTCATTTCGTACCCCCTTTACAGTCTGGCATTGTTTGTCTGGTAAACTTTGTTGATGTCAAGATAAGTGTTAAATTGCCAACACTGTTCTTTGTCCTGTGTGCACTAGTATTACCCTGCGTTCACACCAAAAGATGCAAAAAGTTGACGCGCGTCACGATCCCATTCAAAGTGAATGTAGAGACGCGTTGCTGCTTTGCTGCCGCAGCATTTGCTGCAGAGAAAACGGGCAGCAAAATTTGATTTGCGGCGCGTCAAAATCTGATTTGCAGCGCGGCATGCCCGTGCCCGCTGCCGGGCACGGGCGGCGGGCACGTTCACGTATTTTGCGGCGCGTCAAATGCTGCTCGAGTTGAAATATTTCAACTTTTCGGCTGCAAACGCGTGATGACAGCCAATCAGCGTTCAACAGCGTTGCCACTGAGGCGTTGCCACTGAGTGACATGCCGTAACAGCCAATCAGTGTTACTTAAATGGAGGAGAAGATAATAATTGCAGTCTCCGCATACCCGGTGATCTTCAACACCACCGTGGCCAGTTATAAGTGTCCAATACATATATATATATATATAAGTATAAATGTCCAACCGAGAGATCCTAGCACCGATCCTAGCTAACAGGTCATCAAACTGGGCCGGAGCTCCTGCAGAAGACGGTGAAATTCACCGAGCTCTGTACGGCTCCGAATGGTCTCATGAACCCATAAACGACGGGCATTCCGACGTCTCTCCCTCTTCCACAACAGGTAAAGACATGCAATGCTCGTAATGTCAGCCATGGTTGTGAATGAATTCAGAAGCACCGCGGGAAAAACTTGCCGCGCATCAAAACTGCGGCGCAGCAAAACTTTTGCGGCGCAGCAAATGCGTTCGGGCAGCAAATGCATCTTTTGGTGTGAACGCAGTGTGCGTTCACACCAAAAGATGCATTTGCTGCGCCGCAAAACTTGATTTGTGGCGCCGCAAAACTTTGGCGGCAACGCGTTCGGGCAGCAAATGCATCTTTTGGTGTGAACGCAGTGTGCGTTCACACCAAAAGATGCATTTGCTGCCCGAACGCGTTGGGCGCCGCAAATCAAGTTTTGCGGCGCAACAAAAGTTTTGCGGCGCGGCAAAGGTTTTGCTGCGCCGCAAAACTTTTGCTGTGCCGCAGTTTTGTTGCGGTGTTTTGCCCGCGGTGCTTCTGAATTCATTCACAACCATGGCCGACATTACGAGCATTGCATGTCTTTACCTGTTTTGGAAGAGGGAGAGACGTCGGAATGCCCGTCGTTTATGGGTTCATGAGACCATTCGGAGCCGTACAGAGCTCGGTGAATTTCACCGTCTTCTGCAGGAGCTCCGTCTGGATGACGAACGCTTCCAGCGCTATTTGAGGTTGACTCCGGCCCAGTTTGATGACCTGCTAGCTAGGATCGGTGCTAGGATCTCTCGGTTGGACATTTATACTCATATATATATATGTATTGGACACTTATAACTGGCCACGGTGGTGTTGAAGATCACCGGGTATGCGGAGACTGCAATTATTATCTTCTCCTCCATTTAAGTAACACTGATTGGCTGTTACGGCATGTCACTCAGTGGCAACGCCTCAGTGGCAACGCTGTTGAACGCTGATTGGCTGTCATCACGCGTTTGCTGACGAAAAGTTGAAATATTTCAACTCAAGCAGCATTTGACGCGCCGCAAAATACGTGAACGCGCCCGCCGCCCGTGCCCGGCAGCGGGCACGGGCATGCCGCGCTGCAAATCTGATTTTGACTTGCCGCAAATCAAATTTTGCTGCCCGTTTTCTCGGCAGCAAATGCTGCGGCAGCAAAGCAGCAACGCGTCTCTACATTCACTTTGAATGGGATCAACTTTTTGGATCTTTTGGTGTGAACGCAGGGTTAGGCCTACATATCCCGAGCCAATACCCTGGTGTTTCCAACGCCGTTTTGCAAAACAAGCCAAAACACAAACTGTGGTTTTCAACTTTTATTGTTCGAATAGGATCTTCATAGGGCTGGCCCGAATGCCATTTTTCAGGCTTCGAATACTTCGGTTTTTCGGAGCGAATATTCGAATACTCGTTCCAGAAAAAAACACCATCAAAAACAACATTAATAATCCTTATATACTCCCTCGAACCGATTTTGACAGTATCTGCATATTTTGTTGACGATTTAATAGCTTTTGACCGTTAATTAGTAGGCCTAAGTAGGTTGAAGTTCCTTCGTTTTTCCCTGTGAAAGCGAACAGCTGTTGCTCCGTTCCAAATCAGCTGTTCTCTGCCATCTCAGCCCTTACGGGAGCTTTTCAATTAATCCTGGAACGTGCATCTTTTCAGGGAATTTGTACAATAAATCCATAACAAATACAGAATATTGATTGTCTTATGTGTCCATATTATATCCATTATATTGACCGGGTATTCCCAAGACGCTCACGCTCTGCAGCAAGCCAGTCACAGTTGATTGGCGCGGCGCTGTACAGCGAACGTAAACAAACAACTAAGCTAAGGTTTTAAGTATTACTTTTCCTCCAGAGATCCCGCTAATGTTGTGTTATAAAGTAAAGGGAAACAAGATATATATTCTTCCTCCACCTCTCTCGCTTCTCTGCTTGGTGTCGCTGACGCTTATAGTTTGCCTCCCTCGCTCTGGTAAAGTCACGTACGTGGAAAAAAAAAAAATAACGAAGCTCCGAAATACTGATTTAAGCTTCAAATACTAATTTTCCGAACCGGTATTCGAATATTCGAATAATTTCAACACCTGACAATACACTGTAGAGCATATTGTAATGCAGCGTTGACTGGATGAATAGCTTACATAAGGGTGCCCAGCACTTTTCAGACCACACTCAAGCTTATGGTTATTGTCCCCACCACTTCTAAAAACAAACTGACGCCCTTGTCTGTGCATGACGCACGCATATTTCGGGAGTCTAATCTGAGCACTCGCTTTGCCCGTGGTGAGTTAAGCCTATATTTGAAGGATTTATAATCCATATTTGTTCAGATGATTAATATTTCACCTGTATCATAGGAGAGTTCGACGGTCATGTTTTAGGTGACAGAGGGTACCCCCTGCCAGCCTTGCCTTCTGACCCCGTATGCCGATCCCGTGCCAGGACCACAGCAGCGCTACAACCTGGCGCATATGAGGACGAGAGCCAGGGTCGAAAACACGTTCGGGATCCTGAAGGCAAGATTCCAGTGCCTCCAAATGCTGCGAGTCACACCAGAAAGGGCATGTGATATAATAATTGCATGTGTGGTTGTACACAACATCGCGATTTTGAGAGGGGAAAATTGCCCACCTGCAGTTGCAGATGAGCAGCACATAAACCCAAACCATGCCATGGATCCACAGGACGGAAGGGTGGTTAGAGAAAGACTCTGCCAAAATCATTTTGTTTGAGTTTTCTATGTAGTTAAATGTATTTTATTATTTCCGAAATGTTTTCTTTGGCATTCTTTCGCCTTCCTGTATAATAATAAATGTAATTTAGAGGCACCTTTCAAGACACCCAAGGTCAAGTTTGTATGATAGTAAACTCGTGTGACGGACCCAGCCTCTGGTAGGGGGTGACACTGTTCAACAAAATAACTTGTCCCACCACAGCCCGTGTTCTAATAAAGACAATCTACTTTTTATGAGGATTTCTTTATTTCCTGAAAGCACAAAAAAAAAAAAAGGTCATTCATATTGGGTATGTTTTTGGAGCAGGAAACAGTATCCCAGTTTGTACCTCACCCACCTTTAACTTGTGTTCCAAAATTTGGATCTCCAAAGCATCCTTTTGCATCTTTTGCCTTATGTGGTCCATTTCTAAGTCTGCTTTGTTTATTTGTTTTCCCAGATAGATTTTATAGAGCTCTTTGACTGGAAGCTATAGGAATGCAAAAGATGACATTGGATTTCACAGTGCCAAGTACAGCGTTTCATTATAATTCCAGGGAGAATCTTACAGAGGTAAGCTGTGAAGTAGAGCTAGAAGTGGATGGCCTCTCATTGAATTCGATTTCATCCTGTTTGAGAGAAAGAAGATGTCAGTTTTAAATTGTACAACGCTATCATCAACTTTTAGATGTTATTTTTAAAAGGTGTTAACCTCAATAGGCCTTTCCTCTTCCCTTTCAAATGCCGCAGACAATGTTTCTCCATCATCTTCCTGTAATGACATTAACAGTTGGGTTCAGCAATTATCAAGACATTATTAATAATCTGTGGAAGGTGAAGAATTGTTACAATTGCATGGAGGTTGGTGAGGGCATCTGGTTCCAGTAGGTTGATGACGCCATCAGTAACTGGAAGAAGATGATTAGACAGTGAAATTATTACTTGAGCCAGAATATTGCCCCATCTAATTTGCAACACGCTGGGTTGCGTGTACATATTTAATTATTTTGAATAACCAACCTCTGATAAAGGCACTTCTATCCTGGGGGGTGGGGGGATCAGAGGAGCTCCCTCCAGGGATGCCCTCAGCCACAGGACGCATACTCTGTTGGCTGAGGGCCATCTCCTCAGCCACTGTGAGGGCTGCAGGTGGTGGACCCCCTCCAGTCTTCCGGGCCTCTGCTTTTTTTAGATTTGCTAACATGGAGGAAAATGTTACCCTAATATTCAGTAAGCGCTATTTTGAAGACACATACATACATACATACATACATACATACATACATACATACATACATACATACATACATACATACATACATACATACATACATACATACATACATACATACATACATACATACAATGCATTTTGCCTAGGAGTAGCCTTCTAATATATCTAAATCCTATTAAATATTGGCAGTGTTGGGGTGGCTGAGAAATGTACTACTTGCATTTACTGCTTAAATATAGACCCATCACATGTTGAATATAGCTGTTAAATTAGGTAGAGCAGGCAAAACAGCACAATTGATTTGATTTCAATTAAACATTAGTTTACCTGTTTGAACTATATTTTTATACTTCATTTTCATTTGCTGCCAAGTCCTCTTGGGGCAACTCGGGTTGTTCCTGTGTAAATTGACACACACACACACAATTTACATATTGAATAAGTGGAAGATATTAAACTTTCCTCTTATTTTATTTTACTATTTTATTTTACTCACGCATTGACTTGTTCGGCTATTTCCTGCCAAGCTCTCTCTCGTGCTCTCGCTGCCGCGGCGGTATTGCTTTTTTTGGTGAAAATGTGTACCTGCTCGGCATATGCGTGCATTAATATTTCCAATTCCGTGGGTGAAAAGTAACTGGATCTACGTTTTTGGTCCATGTTTGATCATGTTATCAGAGATCCATTGATGATGGCTCTTTATAGTCAACAGGCACGCCCCCAACCCAGCGTGAACACACTGAGAGTTGATTAAGCCAACGCTGATCACCTGTTCTGAAACCGAAAACCCAGAGTTGCTTTTCAACCCTGAACTCTGAGTCAACCAACTCAGAGCGCAGGATTAAACTCAGAGTATGTTAAACCAGCTACCTGAAACAGGCCTCTGATGCTAAATTCAATGTATACAATTAAACCTAAATATTTTCAGTGTCCCTAAATTCAACATTCTGAATTCAGCTGAAAATTCAATGTATGGAATTCATTGTTAAAGGTCCCAAGGCATGACAATTTCCCTTTGAGGTTTTCTTACATTAATATGAGTTCCCCTAGCCTGCCTATGGTCCCCCAGTAGCTAGAATTGGTGTTAAGGGTTAAACGAGCACTAGGTATCCTGCTCCGTCTTTGAAAAATGAAGGCTCAGACGCGCCGATTTGGCCCTCCAATGAGACAATGAGCTATGACCTTGCGAGCACCACATTTGTGTGTGTGAATATACACACACTGTTACGATACAATACTTTATTTTCCCAGTAGGGCACTGAAATTCATTTTGCGTTATCCAAATAACAAAGAAGTGTTGTACACTTCTTTGTTATTTGGATAACTGTTCTGCTGTTGGTGTTATGGCGCATAACACGCAACATAAGGTAAGACATACCAATAAAGTTTAGACATTCGATGAATGGTGCAGAAGAAGAGTAAAGGTAAAGCTCCCTTTTGGTGGAAAGACTGCGTCGGGTTCTCTGACGTCTTCTGGTACTTTAACAACGAGACTCATAGTGGGGGTTATCTTGGCCATGGTTGAAATGGAATTGGGGGAAAGGAACTCTGGCTTTGAATCCCTGAAGTCCAGATTGAACTGGACTTCAGGGAGTAGGGGAGTAGGGAGTCCGTGAGAGCCATAGAGAGAGAAGAGTTGCGACACTCTGATCTCTCCGGCGGGGTGGTCACGTGGTTCATGTAAGCCTGTATAGTTCCAAAACACGCCGCGCTGCTGTTCTTTAATTGGACTGACAGCAGCGATTGCAATATTGAATGGTAAAAATAAATTAAAAAGCACATACGCAAGTACTTTTCTGACTATTTGTAAATGTCAGTTTTACATTTGGAGTTGTAGGGTGACAACTGCAAGCTACTTAGAAATGTTTTAAGTTTAAGGGGAAGCTTCACGTTCGTGTTAGCATGGGTAGCACTAGGCTACTGACTTTAGTGGCTTAACCTTAACTTTTACCTTACTACATCTGTTCTGAAATCAAAGACTATTCAAGATGTTAATTTTTGCGCAACTGGACTATTGGATTTCCTTGATTTTGCTCGCAATTCCGATTCACTTACCCGTGGTCAGAGAGCGATTGAGAAAGCAGAGTAGCAACAGTCCATTTAGCATTTAGTTTCCAGGCAACTTCTTCTGATGAGGCAGGAGCTGACCACACAACCATGATACTTTTAAGACCAAGCCATACACAAAGTATCACATATATTAAAGAATAACAAATCATTACGCTTGGATGAATGAAATAGTATTTTTTTTTATTAAACAATGGGTGAGACAATAATGTGTGTGTGTGTATCCTGAAAAACAAGAGCAAAGTGAAGGAACAGGGATGAATATTGTATTATGGGGGGACGTGCGACGTCTGGCCTGCAGGGGGAGTATGGGCAGGTTGGGAGCGCACCGGATTGGCTGGGGGGATTGGACCTGAGTGCGAGCAGGTGTCAGCACTCAGGCCAATCAGGGAGTGTTGGTACTTATGTGCCTGCTTTGTGTTGTAGTGGTGAGGAAGGTAATCCAGGAGAGAACGGACCAGAGTGATCCAGAACGGACCAAAGGGATTACTCTGAAAAGAACCTTTGTTATAGTTTAAGTATTTTTGTTGTGATTTAAAGACAATAAAACAATCTCCCGCTGAGGGACGACAACTCTGACTGCGCTCATTCCTTGGAACCCGTGACAGTGGCGCCCAACGTGGGGCTCGAGTGCAGGAAGAATGGACCAGTCCCCATTGGGAAACGTGCTCGGGCACCTAGCCCAGATGGCGGAGAGACAAGGCCAGCTCCACCAGGCGCAGAACGAGGTGCTCACGGACCTGGCCCAATCCTTGGCCGCCGATCGGGCCATGCTCCGGGAGCTCCTCGCCTCCGGCGGACGCGGTGAAGGACCCCGAGGGGCGGGACCCGCCACACACATACACGTCCCGAAGATGGGGGAGGCAGACGACGCGGAAGCCTTCATCGAGACCTTCCAGGGGGTGGCCGAGGTCTCAGGGTGGCCCCGCCCGGAGTGGGCGCACCGTCTCCTGCCGCTCCTAACAGGAGAGGCGCAGCTCGCGGCCAACAGTCTGCCGGCTGGGGCCCAGCGAGATTACGACGCCATCACCAGGGCCATCCGAGACTGGCTGGGCCTCTACCCGGAGGAACATCGCCGGCGGTTTCGGGCACTGGCCTTCCGTGAGGGCGACCGACCCTTCGCCTTCGCCCAGCAGCTGATGGACCGGGCAAGGAGGTGGCTGGTCCCAGACCGGAACACTGCAGAGGACGTGGTGGAGCAGGTGGCCCTGGAGAGGTTCGTGGAGGGGCTGCTGGCTAGGACCTCCGCCTGGGTCCGATACCACCGACCCGAGAGTCTCTCCGCCGCGGTCGTCCTGGCGGAGAGCCACCTGCAGCCACCACCAGCGAGCCAGCGACCACCGACACCGAGCCCACGTACCGGTGCGGCTGCCCCACGGCGGGATAGACCAACCCCGGCGCCGAGGGCGAGATGGGGGGGCGTTCCAGAGCGGGCACATGAGTCGCCTCCCCCCCCCCCCCCCCCCCCCACTCCACAGACAGGCGCTCAGGCGGCAGGGGAGGGGTGTTGGCGGTGCGGGCGGCCTGGCCACTTCTGGCGGGAGTGCCCTATGATGGAGGTGGGTCAGGTCGTCCGCGTCACCGGTGCCCCGTCTCCTCCCCACGGTCCCGGTGAGGCGTACCGTTTCCCAGTGAGGATACAGCGGGGTACGCACCAGGCGCTGTTGGACTCGGGCTGCATGCAGACCATGATCCACCAGTGCCTGGTGCGGTCCGAGGCATTGGTGGAGGCGTCGAGCGTTTCGGTGCGCTGTATACACGGGGATGTGCACGAGTATCCTTTGGTCCCTATCGAAATTCGTTGGGGGGGGGAAAAAGCATAGTGTTAAGGCGGCGGTTAGTTCGAGCCTCACGCATCCCTTGATACTTGGGTTGGATTGGGCTGGGTTTCCACAGGCTGTTAGGGGGACTATGGGTGTGAGGGCACGACCGGTAGGGACATGTGAGTCATGTGCTGTGTTCTGCACCGAGGCGGGGGCGGACGACGCTGCTCAGGGATCGGGGGAGGCGGGGGATCCCGAACCCGAGGTCCCAGCGCCGAGGTTCCCACCGGTGGAGGATTTCCCCCTCGAGCAGTCTCGTGACGCCACACTGAGTTCAGCCTACGACCAGGTGATGGTTATTGATGGGAGTAAGGTCCGGCCAGACGCAGCACTGACTTACCCACACTTTATAGTGGTTAGGGATAGGCTTTATCGGGTGAGTCGTGACACCCAGAGTGGTGTCACGACTCCAGGCGGCGCATTTTAACCCAATGGCGGGCCATTTGGGGTACGATCAAATACTTAACCGGATAATGGCCCGGTTCTATTGGCCGGGGATTCGGGCGGAGGTGCGCAGGTGGTGCGCATCCTGCCCCGAATGCCAGCTGGTGAATCCACCGGCCGTCCCCAGGGCTCCCTTACGGCCCCTTCCCCTGGTGGAAGCCCCCTTCGTCCGCGTTGGCATGGACATTATCGGGCCATTAGAACGTTCCAAGGAATGAGCGCAGTCAGAGTTGTCGTCCCTCAGCGGGAGATTTTGTTTTATTGTCTTTAAATCACAACAAAAATACTTAAACTATAACAAAGGTTATTTTCAGAGTAATCCCTTTGGTCCGTTCTGGATCACTCTGGTCCGTTCTCTCCTGGATTACCTTCCTCCTCACTACAACACAAAGCAGGCACATAAGTACCAACACTCCCTGATTGGCCTGAGTGCTGACACCTGCTCGCACTCAGGTCCAATCCCCCCAGCCAATCCGGTGCGCTCCCAACCTGCCCATACTCCCCCTGCAGGCCAGACGTCGCACGTCCCCCCCACATTTATATATACGTAAGTGTTAACAAGAGAGGAATACGGTGAGGAAAGGAGATAATTAAAGCAATACAAGTAAAATGGACCACTGGTTATAAAATCCTCCAGCAAATGCAGATTCCACTGCCTATCATCTGCACGCTGCAAAGGAAGATGCACCATGTAAAGCTGGACCCAGCGTTTGAGATGCTGTGTGTTTAGAAAAAAATCCTCTCCACATATATCAGGCTGAGGTTTGTGGAACCAAAAACAAGTGGGAACAAGGACTAGGAACAACAAAGCAAACATACATTAAAAGTGAACAAGAACAGCAAAGTAGAGCCAGGGGGTATCAATAAATAAAACAAAGTTAGTCATGTGTGGAACAAGAACAACAAATGTGTAAACAGGTGTGCGTGTATATCTAATTTGTAAAACAAGAACAAAGTGAAGGAACAGGGAGGAATATTATAAGTTATTAATAAACAAAGAAAATACTCAACATACATCAGGCTGAGGTTAAGGATAGTAACGTGCATCAGGTCGAAAGGAAGGACAACAATCACAACAGTCGCCGCCGCCACCACCAGCCACCAGCAGTCGCCACCACCACCATCCTTCCCCACCACCAGCCAGCTCAAGCAGCCATCGCCTCAAGCAGCAGCGACCTGGAGCAGCAGTGTTTGCCGGCACCAGCCAGCTCAAGTCACCACCAGCAGCAGCAGCCACCGCCATCAGCATCCACCATCAGCAGCATCCGTCATCAGCTGCATACACCATCAGCCGCATACACAATCAACCGCATACACCATCAGCCGCATACACCATCAGCATCCACAAGCACCAGCAGCCTCCACCTGCAGGAGAGTGAAAATAATCAGACAACAAGACCTTGAGTAGCCTGTAGGTCAATGAGTTTCCCCACACATGGACAAATTGCTGCCAAGTTGGGGAAGGGGTGGACAGAAGCTTACATTATGAAAAAAAATAATGACACTATCTGTGTAATATCATTTGAAAGCTCGTCATTATTATAACTATAGCATCAGACACACAGTGCTCCAACACCGTAGCTACCACCGTCAGGTTCAGCAGATTAAACCGTCGTTAATCATCCTTAAAGGACAATTCCGGTATTTTGAACATTGAGCCCCCTTTCTGGTTTGTTTAGGATGAAATAGAGTGGGTGACACCGAAATTTGAACTATTAGTCCTTTCTCGGGTATTTGGCTCATTTTGAATCGCTCCTGCCTGCTTCACAATTGTTGTCTGTGTGCATACACAAACCTGTCAACCCAGCAACCCTAAACGTTCGTTTTCAAAAATGTGCAAGTAACCGAGTGGTTAGTGGCATTCGTGAAGTTTAAAAAAAAAATATCGGCGCAATATATGTTTTCCATCCGTGTTAGTTGCTAAATTTAACTATTTTTTCAGATACCTCACAACCGCATATAAACTTCCGCACACCTACTTTCGACTTCCGTCGGCATCTGCCTGCACATCCCACAGGCACACCACCCGCCCGTGATCCTGGGGGGACCGCTTCAGCCGGAGCTTCAGGCGCCTCCGTAGCCCTAGCCTCCATCTCACGTAGCTCCTCTTGGGTGAATTCTGGTTCAAAACGATATCCTCTGCCGTCAAAATCGAGTGCGTCCTCCAGAAGCCACCTTTCATAATCTATTTTCAGTGATTTTCTATGTGATTTTCCCTAATCCGAAGTGCTCACGGTACAAAACTTCAAACCAACGTAAACAGCCCACCTTTCCGGTTCGGCGGAGTATCATCATGCAGTAATGAGTCTTCCAACTGAAATCAACTGGCGATAAATGTGCAATAAAACACGACAGAAACCATATATTGCGCCGATATTTTTTTTTTAAACTTCACGAATGTCACTAACCACTCGGTTACTTGAACAAACGAACGTTTAGGGTTGCTGGGTTGACAGGTTTGTGTATGCACACAGACAACCATTGTGAAGCAGGCAGGAGCGATTCAAAATGAGCCAAATACCCGAGAAAGGACTAATAGTTCAAATTTCGGTGTCACCCACTCTATTTCATCCTAAACAAACCAGAAAGGGGGCTCAATGTTCAAAATACCGGAATTGTCCTTTAATGATCCTAGTAATCCTGTATCAATAACTAACTAAATAAAAGTTTTCAGAGATTCACTACTTATTTACCTTCACAGATGGTGAAGTCAAGCTAACAAACTAGCAGGCAATCGGTCGTCTACAAAGAAAAAATTATACATAATTACGCTGTGCATCTACAAATAAATATCAGTATATGCATCATAAAGGGCCTCTCTGATACAATATAGACAGTTGACAATTCAAAAGAGGTAGCTATTTAATGCACTTACCTCAGAAGTTACTCGACGGCCAGCAATGGAAATGAATTATCTCCTACGCCGTAAATTAATGTTTTGGAACTATGCAAGGCTCCATACCACGGAAGTAGGCGGCAAAAAACGATAGTTATGATATTATATCTCTAGTTCTATTATTGTAGGCGTAGCCGTCTAGGCTTCGCCTTATGGGCTTGTCCCGTGCACGTGTTTGCGCGCACTGAAAGATTTCAACTATGCACCAATCAACGTGGGCACCGCCCACATTCCCACAGCACCGTGTATATAAGGCAGCGCAAACCGCCGCCCATCCTCCACGCTATTCTTTCAGCATTTGGAGGGTACAGCAGGTGGGAAACTAGAAGGCTACGCCTACAATCATAGAACTAGAGTTATAATATCATAACTATCGTTCTATTTCATGTAGGCTACGCCGTCTAGGCTTCGCCTTATGGGCTAAGGTGAAGCTACGAGCGGAGCCCAATCAATGTACTCCTGCTGGACCCCAGTCAAGAAACTTAAGTCACCAGGGCACACAAGACTCAAAAAAGCCGAGGATGTGCAAAACACAACAGCTTAATAAAAAACGAATTCCTCCTAGATCAAGCAAGGCGATGATCAAGAGAAAAAAGTGAGTCTGCAAAGACTCTGGCCCCGACCCGTCCTTCATGGAATCCATGAAAGTGAAGGGAAAAACCAGAGTAATACGGTTTCCATTAGGTCCGCTACCACCGGGGGCGGAGCTACGGAGTTCGACTCTCCAATAAGGAGCTTCTCTCGTCTGTTTCTTATTTTAAAAAACGGCGGGAGTGCCATACTGGCAGACAAAACCAACTCGTCAAACGGCGAGCCAATAGGAACCTCTCTACTCCGCTTTCCATTTGAAAAATGGAGGGAGAGAAATACTGGCGTTCAAGTCCAACTCGCCATCTGGCGAGAGGAATTTCAAAGATGCCGCTTAAAAGAACATGCCTTAGAAGCAGGGATCGACCGATATATATTCGCGGTTTTTACGTGTATCGGTATCGGCCGATACGCGGCTGATTTTCGCCGATTTTATTTATTTTTTTTATTTTTTTTTCTTGTTCTACCTCACCTGTTTTTAATATTTGTTAAATATTGTTCATCTACTTGTTCTTACTTGTTCTACTTCACCTGTTTTTACTATTTGTTAAATATTGTTTTTTATATTGAAGTTCAATAAATGTTCCTTTAAAAAATAAATTAAAAAAAATCGGCTCAAGAAAATCGGTATCGGCGTATCGGCTAAGGCTGATGAAAAAATATCGGTATCGTATCGGCCCTTAAAAATCGGTATCGGTCGATCCCTACTTAGAAGCCGTAGAAGGAGCACCGGACACCAACACAGAGTTGCAGAGTGAGCCCCTGGACATGTTTAACATGTAGAAACAAACAAAGGGGCCGGGGGAAGAACAAGGCGCAGCCGCGCAAATGTCTTCCACCGGAACGCCTCTGAGTAGAGCCGTTGAAGCGGCCACGCCCCGGTCGAGTGAGCTTTAACGCCCAATGGTGGCGATAAGCCTTGCCGAACGTAGGCTAAGCAAACACTCTCACATATCCAGCGAGAAAACCGCTGTTAAGAGAGAGCCCGGCCCCTGCTAGCGTCGCTATAACACACAAACAACAGAAACCAAAGCCAATAAGATTGCCGTTTTAAAGGACAGGGCATCCAAATGGGCCTGAGACAGAGGCTCGAAAGGGTCTGGACAACGCCTACAACACGGTGGGGAGATCCCAGCGTGGTGTAGGCACGCGCGAAACAGGCCTAACCCGTCTAGCCCCACGCAAGAACCTCTTGACCAGTGGATGGCTGAAGATCGGTCCACCATCACAGCCCGCATGGCCAGCCGAAACAGCTGCCACATAGACCTTGATAGTGGAGAAAGCCAAACCTTTCTCCAACAAGCGCCGTCCGTGAGAGCAGAGCCGGCGCTGGCCGTTTCGGCGCCCTAGACGACTTGAAATCAACTTGCGCCCTGGACAGGTCTTCCGAGCGGGGGGGGGGGGGGGGCTACGGTGACGGTTCCCCGGATCCCGTAGCCTGGTCTCCACCAACCCCATAAAGGGTGGGGGACGGCGCTTGACCTGTATGGGATGACCCCATCCCACCGTGTTGTCCAACCACGATGGTAGAACGCACCGCTCTAGCCAACACGCGTAGCGGTCGGAGAGAGGGCGAGCTGACAGCTGAGGAACGCTGTCCAGGAATAACCCGTATTCCTCGGCCCCTACCGCCTCCACACAGTGTGTGGACCAAGGGGGGCATCCCATGAAAGGGAGGAGGCTCAGCGAGCGTGGTAGACATCAGAGAGCTAGTCGCTGTACAAACAGCGAGCTGTCTAGACGCCGCGTTCGTGTCCGCTGAACAGGCAACGAGCCGTCTAGCCATAGCACTCATGACCGTGCGTTGTCTGCTGGCTGTAACCACAGCGCGCAGACCCGTCTTCTCGCCTTCCACAGACTGTAGAAGGGAGGTAGAGGGGATTATGTGGGAAACTAGGAAACTAGTACAAGCGTCCGTATCCACAGGCTCGTTTAATGAGACTCCAGCCCGCCCACGAAGCTCAAAGGGACGCTGCTTCTTAGAAGCAGGTGAACCAGAGGTTATGTAGACACGCCGTCCGGCCGCCTGCTGGTGGGAGGAGCCTGTGAGAATCCGGGAACGATTCTCACAGACAGCCTGCTGGTGAGCGAGCACCTCCGAGAACCGGGGCCCAAATAGTCCATCCGCAGCTAATGGGCCCTGGACGAGGCCGACCCGCTCTCGCTCCGGAACCGCGGTGTGAGATAGCCATATGGCCCTCTGGATCATTGTGGCCCACGCCATATGCCGGCCGGCCGAAACGGCTACCGGCTGGCACAGCTGAAGGATGGCGCTGGAGATGCGGGAAACCGCCAGCCATCTCGCGGCCTCCTCCGGGCCGTAAGCCTCCCTACAAGCCGACAAGGAGACCAGGGCAGAGGAGAGCAGGGCGATGTTGTTGACCGCCGCCGCAGACTGCGAGGCACAGACGAATACCCTGTCCGTCAGGCCGGTGTCACACCAAATTTGTACCGGGTGCCAAATTTGTACCGGGCACGTCATCCTTACCTAATCCATTCCAAACCTGCCTGGCAACAGACGATCGCGGACGATCGCGTCGAATGACGTAGGAAGGTTCAAGAACATTCGCAAACTCGTTCATTGAGCGCGACAAGACAGATAACACTTATTTTACAAATTACATTTATTAGCGTTCCTAACTTTATATTTGTATTGTATGCATCTATTTCCCTACACAGTAATAGCTAAATGTAATGGGGATAACGTGAATAATAATAATAAAAAACATTTACCAGTTAGTAAATGCCTGCTCACCTATCTACCCATCTATCTATCTATTATCGGCGCAGGAGGCGGGGGCAACGAAGGCAGCCACGGCGTGTTCAGCGCCGAGGCACCTGAAACACGCCCGGTGTCCGTCACCCGGAGCCAGGGAGGCGGGACAGGAGGCGCACTGAGGCCCTGAAAAGGGCCCGCCAGCTCTTACAGGAGCGCTCTCCAGTGGTCCTGAAAAGGGCCGTTGGTCCGTGGCCTCGTCCACGCCGCTGCCACCGGTCATCTTAATGGAAGTCATATCTTCGTTTTCCGTTGATCAGTACAAATGCTGAAAGAAAAGGGAGGATGGGCGGCGGTTTGCGCCGCCTTATATACACGGTGCCGTGGGAATGTGGCCGTTGCCCATGTTGATTGGTGCATAGTTGAAAATGTTCAGTGTGCGCAAGCACGCGCACGGGACAAGCCCATAAGGCGAAGCCTAGACGGCGTAGCCTACATGAAATAGAACCAAGCCCCCGGGAACAGTGCATACTTCCGCAATCCACCAGTGCTCAGCGGCCAAGCCTGGTATTGCAGCAGTTTAAGCGGGCTGTGGACGGGTCCCTCGGTTCAATGGACCCAGAAGTTGATATCTCCGTTCACTCCAATACAAGTGGGGAACAGGAATGTGTCTCCGCAAAAAATGTCTGGATATCAATCAAAGGCTCATAATTATCTTTATGCCATGTCCTAAAAAAATGCATGTTTTTTCTTTTCAAAACGCCACCTCAAGCGTTTTATTGGCCGTTCATTCTAATTATTTTTTGCTGGAGAAGGAGGGGTGTGCAGCTGAAAGGAGTCATAGTGAAACAAATGTTGTTTCGACCTGGCATTCGAGAGGGCCTAGTTCAGTGCTCCTGCTCAATAACTCTCACGGTCCTCTGCTTGCATCATTTGATTCACCATATATTGATCCATTTATTCAAAGATCCAAAGACAAAGAACAGTTGCATTACGGTATCATTTTATATTATTGTTAATAGTCTGATTAACATTTCAGTAGCGTTGGTACTTTGCTTGTTTAGCTATGTATGACAGTTAACAATGTTGGTGTATTACAATTATTTATGTGTGTAGGCCACTCCAACTTCGTTGCTGGTTGAAATGTAACCATTTATTTGTACATAAGTACCGTCAGTAGTTATCGTAAATAGTTAGTCGGAAGGAATATGTTTCTTAAGCATTGTGACACTTGGAGCTTGCATGACGGAGCACAAGTTGGCACAAGGTACTCAAAACTGAAAAAAGACATTGTTCAATTGCAGACTTGGAGCTTGCATAACGGAGCACAAGGCATAGTTTAATCATGCATTTCTTTTTGAACAGCACATCCGATCAGTGACATCTGTAATTTTTGTACATTCAAATGTATGCCCATCACTAACTGAGTTTAGCTTTATCTATTATTACTTTTATTTTCTTCCCTTCTTTTCTTAATGTTACGTGTATTTTGTTTTTAAGATAAAACAAGAGAAACACAAAAATACCTTATTGTCTCGTATTTATGTGCATGTTTCATGTATTTATATGTTTTTTACATGTTGTTACTGTAAATGTAGTTTGTGAGTCTTTGTTCTATGCTCCCACTCTTGGCCTGCACCTTGACGTGGTGAATGGGCTTTAAACTAAGACAGGCCTTTTATATTTTTTTGTTTGTTATTGATTGTTTGTCACAGTCTATCTTATTAATGATACAAAGCCTTAACTAAACCCCTTCTCTTCTGTTTGCAGAAACTGGAAACTTCAGAGTATATTTTATTTTATCTTAAGTTAGAAAATCTTAAGTTAGAAAATTTTAATTGCACCCTAATAGGTCCATGATACCATGTGGGGTCATTTCAGACTCCTTTGCTTCCTAACATCTTGTGAGTTCCCTGGGTACACCAGCTGATGGGTCTGTGTATATATTGGGCATTTGATTCTCGTTTTCAGAAACAGAAATATATTAAAAAAACAAGTGGCAATTATGATTTCTGTTTTAACATTCAAAAAGGTATATACAAGGTGCTTTTCTTACAAAGTAAAAAAGGGGCCAACTAATCTAAAATAATAATTGTTAAAACATTTAGAGAATCATCGGGGAATTAGTAACGTGTAGGGCCTACTTCCATGTTCGGTAAACAATGCGACGGCGATCACTCAGACCTCTCGCTTATGATGCTACAATGCTAAAAAACAAGAATATTTCTGCATCCGGTACGTCATGAAGTAGGACGTGGCTAGGGACCCATGATGCGGAAGCATATCTCTCCTTGATGTTGCCCTGCGCCATTGAGCAGTTTACATCGGAATGAATGGGCGCCATTTTGGAATCCATTGTCCATTTTATAATATGTTCATGCAAAAAACGCAAGCCCCCAGGAACAGTGCATACTTCCCCAATCCGCTGTGGACGGTTCCTTCGACTCAAGGGGCCCAGAAGTAGATATCTCTGTTCACTCCAATAAAAGTGGGGAACAGGAATGTGTCTCTGCAAAAAATTACTGGATATCAATCAATGGCTCATAATTATCGTTATGCCATGTACTAAAAAAATGTAAGTTTTCTCTTTTCAAAACTCCTCCTCAAGCATTAGCCGTTTTATGTTATTATTTTTTGCTGGAGAAGGAGGGGTGGGCAGCTGAAAGGAGTCGTAGTGAAACAAATGTTGTTTCGGCCCGGCATTCGAGAGGGCCTAGTGCACGGCTCCTTTAACTTCTCGTGTCTGAGGTTTTTCCTTTTACTTAACATGAATTACGTTGATGGTTTTTAGGCGCTGTGGTGACTCTTTATCACCCAAAGTATTTTAGTGACAAAGGGATTTTTAGACTGGTTCAGCTGCTGCTCAATGACTCTCACGACCTCTGCTTGTGATCATTGCGATTCACCATTTATTGATCCATTTAATCAAATGATCCAAAGACGAAGAACGGGTGCATTACGGTATCATTTTTATAATATTGTTAATAGCCTAATAAACATTTCATTTGTGTTAGTATTTAATTTTTCATTTCCTTATTTAGCTATGTATGACAGTTAACAATGTTGATGTAGGCCTATTACAAATATTTATGTGGGTAGGCTACTCCAACCTCGTTGCTGATCGATATGTAACCATTTATTTGTATATAAATTATTGATAGCATTTTTCATAAATAGATGGATGGAATCTGTTTCTTAAGCAATAACATTGAACTGTATGGTTTTCTAGGCCAACATACATTTAATATGTTGTTGGTATTATATGTTATATGGAGCAATCTTTCATATTTATGAAGTTAACTTATACTTCCATGGTCAGTAAACAATGCGACTGTGATCGCTCAGACCTCTCGCTTATGATGCTACAATGCTAACAATGCTAAAGAACAAGAATATTTCTGCATCCGGTACGTCATGAATGTGGCGTGGCTAGGCTCCCATGATGCGGAAGCATATCTCTCCTTGATGTTGCCCTGCGCCATTGAGCAGTTTACATAGGAATGAATGGGCGCCATTTTGGATTCCGGTGTCCATTCTATAATATGTCCATTAAAGAACGCTACAACGGAGTCCAATGGAAGTGTCGCCACTCTGTTATATCTATCACTCTGAGTTCTGTTCGCTTTGCATTGGTTGAAGTGAGTAGGGGGAGTGGTTAAGTAGAGCATTCAGATTGGACGGTTTGAGTTTAGAGTTACCGCCATGTTTTGTATTAATTTTTTTACCATTATTGTTTTATAGGGACAAACATTAACAAATTTCTCCTACAGGGGATTGATAAAGTTCTATCTATTGAACAGAAAGAAACACTTGGTCATACTTTACAGATTTTAACACAGCATTGGCCTACTGAATGCCATATTTTAAGCATTGGACTGAATGCCACATAAATATATAATTATGTTTTTGCACGTTTGCAACGTTTAAAAGTTCAGCGAAAAGTATATGCCTCTACTGGTGTTGCTTAGGCCAATATCCATTTGAGGCAGTGTCGTTCTTGAATATTAGTGTTAAGGGCCAATAATGCTTACTATCATACATTAGTCACATTTGTAAGCAGTCACATATTGTGAGGCAGACGAGGTATTAGTGACCCTGGCCGCGGCGTTGTATCTCCAGAAGGACTGTCCATGCCGGGTGGTTGTCGATGTCCCTGGGTGGAGATGGGGGCGGAGTGGGGGGAGACAACAGGCTGGTGGAGACAGGCTTGACCTGGGAGACGTGGAAGGTCAGATGTACACGGAGCGATGGGGGAAGTCGGAGACGAACGGCACAGGGGTTAATAATAGTCTCGATCTCAAAGGGGCCGATGAAACCCGGGGGAGAGTTTGGGAGGAACTCCCTTCAAGTTAAGGTCCTTTACGCGAAGCCACACCTTCTGTCCGGGAGCGTACTGGGGGGCAGGTAGACAGCGTTTATTGGCCTGCAATTGGGAGCGGGAGGATGCGCGGAGAAGCGCAGCGCGTGTGCGCTTCCAAGTGCGCTGGCACCTGCGCATGTGGACCTGGACCGACAGGACTGAGATCTCGTCCTCCAATTCGGGGAACAGGGGTGGTTGGTAGCCAAGCGAGGCCATGAACGGGGATAAGCCGGAGGATGCGTTGACTGGCGTGTTGTGGGCATACTCGACCCAGGGAAACTGGAACGAACAAGCGATTTGGGGATCTGTCGGACGTGAACCCTGTGCTCCTCCGCGGATCTCACGGAGATCAGAATGTTGTCGATGTACACGAACACGGAGCAGTTCAACATGTCCCGGGGGACATTGTTGACCAGGGACTCGAAGTGGCCCTATGGGGTGTTGAACGCGGTCTTCCACTCGTCTCCCACCAGGATGCGGACCAAGTGGTATGCGTTGCGCAGGTCTAATTTGGTGAAAACTAAGGCTCCGTGGAGGGGAACGAAGGCGTAACTAATGAGGGGCAAGGGATACTTGTTTTTTACCATGATATCGTTCAGACCGCGGTAGTTGATACAGGGATGAAGCCAGCCATCCTTCTTCCCGATAAGAGCCGGTTGACCGGAACGGTACGGCTCTCCACCCGCGTGAGTGTCCTCCCGTCTAGCGCCTGGGTCTCGATTGGTCAAGAGGAACGGTACCGATCTCGATCTTATCGATGAACCACCTACCGATCAATGAAGTTCTCATCAGCTCCGGAGTCCAGCAGGATAGAGAGCGGGAGGGTCTGATCCTGCCACAGGAGGACCGCCTCCAGGAGGGGACGGTAGACCGAGGGATTACGGGAGCGGCTCGCCAGGATCCCTCGGGTTACTGGCAAGCCCGTTCTTTTCCCGAGAGTGAGGGACATCCTGACCGGGGATGGCCTGATAGACCACAGTAGAGGCAGGCACCGGAGCGCATACAGCGTTCCCTCTCCTCTGAGGAGAAATGCGTGCGTCCGATCTGCGTGGGCTCAAGAGAGGGTCCCCTCTCGCGGCAGGGTGTAGCGGAAAACGAAGAGGAGGGCCGAGGTGATGCAGGCGGCTCGAAAGAGGGCATGCAGAATGAGCGTAGACCCCTATCTCTGCGGCGTTCGCGTAGGCGATTGTCCACCCGTATGGCAAGAGAGATCAGCTGATCCAGATCCGCGGATTCCTCCCGGGAGGTCAACTGGTCCTTGATGTCACCGCTGAGCGCGCTCAGAAAAAGCCCCTGCAGAGCCTCCTCGTTCCAGCCGCTCTCAGCCGCAAGGGTGCGGAACTCAACCGCGAAGGAGGCGACGCTACGGGATCCCTAGTGAAGACGCCGAAGACGTTGAGGCCTCTCTGCCCCGGACCGGGTGATCGAACACGTTCCCACACGGCCGCTGCCGATGCGAGAGCCTCACCTCGCAAGGAGCCGATCAGGGGCTGCAGCTCGAACACCAGAGAGCACTGAAGAAGAAAGGACCGACAGGATCCCAGGTCCCCTTCGTAATGTTCGGGAGCTGGATGAACGGCTCCCGGGATGAAGCCGATGGACCCGGGACTGGGACTGCTGGTTCCGGGGTGACGGGGCGCTAGGAGTGTACCGATAAGGACAACTCACGGAGGTTGGAGGTGATCTCCTGCAGCATCTGGTCGTGTTGACCCAGGAGAGTCCCCTGGCGGGAGATTATCTGCCGGAATGCCTCTGTGTCAGCTGGGTTCATGTTGGCCAGTTCGTACTGTTAAGGGACAGGGCGAGGGGACCCAAGCGCTCGACACAGTGTAACATAATTCACACATTCATACCAACAGGCCACATATGCCCTTGCTCATAAAGGAGGCCATTCATCATGTGTCAATTCTAGAGATACGAGCGGTCAAGATGTTCGAGAGACCCAGAAGCTCAAGGCCACAAGAACAAGTGTAATTCCCGCACATAGCCACAAACAAAGTTGCAATGCCAAGTTCCAACACATAGCCGCAAGGGACAGCATAAAGACACATACGGGTATCCAGGGGGGCGGAAGTTCAGCACCATGCTTAGCCAATCAGAGCATATAACTGAGTCCACGCCTGCCCAGTAGATAAGTCACAACACATAGCCCAGGGGGCTAGAACGCTCCAGGTAACGCATCCTTCAGAGAAACTAAGTGTATCTCCATGCGTGCCCATACAATTCCCCTCCTTTTGCTTCATAGAGACTAGTCAAAAACATTACCAAATAAAGTGAGTTAAAGCGATCCTGATTCGGCAGACTTTTTCCAAAAAGAACACGGCAACAGGGAGGCAGAGACGGGGTAAAAGGAAACAGGGTTTATTGGGACACGGGGTAGGTGACAAGCTGGGGCGAAGCAAGCGGTAGTCAGGCAGGCAAGGGAGTCAGTTAGGCAGGCAAGGACTTGGCGACAGGCGGGTAGTCAGGCAGGCGAGGGTTCAGCGTCAGGCAGGCAGTCAGACAGGCAAGGACTCGACGACAGGCAGGTAGTCAGGCAGGCAGGGGTTCGGCGACAGGCGGGTAGTCAGGCAGGCAGTGGTTGGGCAACAGGTAGGCAGAGTGACGGACGGAGAACTAGGGAAGAGGGGAGAGGGTTTTCAAGAGAACAGGAACATTGAACTGGGACTACAAATGCTGGTAGGACCGATACGAACTGGGTAGTTCTAAACGACGAACTGGCGCCGGCTGGATGGAGATCCCCGGCGGAAGAAGGAAGTGGAGATTGATGATTGAAGACAGGTGTGACGGAATGAGGTACAGTAGCGTCAAGAGGCCACTAGATGGGGGTGATGGACAGCGTAGCAGGACGCGGCGTGACAACTCAGTTCAAAACTTGAGAGCCCTGCATGGCATTGAGTTACAAATACAATAACATTAATTATTTAGGAAAAAATAAAACTACAATTATATTTATATTACCACAATTAAATGTAACTCTCGTCGTCGTGCGTTGTAAGGGACGCAAGAGTTGTGTCACTACTATGCCACAAAAAGTTAACAATATCTATAAATTCTGCTCTGCCAAACGTTTTATCATTCCACTGTCAGGCTTTACAAGGACAAATGCTATCTAACCTTGTTTATACATTGATTACAATGCTGTAGTCGCAAATGTAACCACAATAGTTTGATGTATGTTAATAACATAACATATTGCCCCCTGGCTACGCGTGTTTGTTAACAGGATACCCAGCCCTACCAATGAAATTTCTGCAATGCTCAGGTTATTTTTTTGGTCTGAAACTTCTTATCGAAAAGCAAAGACTTTGCCTTTGGTCCATTTTGAACCAAACCCTAAGTGGGCGGCAACAAAAAACACGACTTGTTTTGCTCTGGTAGTTTTATGCACCCCAGTGACCACAACTCATCAAAGCAAAAGGAGCTGTTTTCATCCCATCACAATCGGTAGGCGCTGGTATTATTTCTTAAGTTTACAATAGCTGTGTGCCAAGTGAACGCGGCATGCATATTGTCAGTAACGTGTTTATTCGTATATGTGTGCACCGTGAAACAGCGACTTTTCTGTAGGCTTAAGTGGTAGGCCTATAGGTGAATTATTATTTTTTTTTATCTTGCTAGATTAAAAGCTTGTCGCTGAAATAGCGTGGCGAAAATTATAAAAATATTCACGGACCAAAAACATTGTAGTGTTCTCATTAAATAAGCATGTATTGCATTAAATTCATTTATTGACACGGTTTTCTATTTCTTAATTTGGCTCTAAGTAAAAGTTTGGGGGAACAATATTGATTAACCTACCATGGCTCGCCGTGTGGCCGTGATTGGAGCAGGGAGCTCGGGCCTTGTCTGCATCAAGACCTGCCTTGACGAGGGCCTGGAGGTCGTCTGTTTTGAGAGCAGCGATGACATCGGTGGTCTGTGGAGATTTAAGGTACAGCATACTCTCGAGCTCCTTACATGTCCTCTACGGTCGCATTTACCTCTAGAGAATAATTATTTGAATAGAATATGAAAAACAATTCCAAAATTACTGAAAAAAATAGGAGTATTAGAAATGTAGTCCATTCAAGTGATGATGATGATGATGATGATGATGATGATGATGATGATGATGATGATGATGATGATGATGATGATGATTCCGATGGTGGGGGTGAGACTTATGGTGGTGTGTTGGTGGTTATGACGATGTCCACAGGAGAACCCAGAGCCAAATAGAGCCAGTATCTATGACTCGGTCATCATCAATACCTCCAAGGAGAAGATGTGCTACAGTGATTTCCCTATCCCTGCTGAATACCCCAACTACATGCACCACTCCCGCATCATGGAGTACTTCAGGATGTACGCCGAACACTTCCAGCTCATCAACCACATATGCTTCAAGGTGAGGAAGATCCAGCAAGTTTCATGCTTGCAAACATTCGATTAAGTGTTTCTAAGGGATGACTGCAATGATACTGAAGCCCTTGGAAATTTTGGGAGAACAATGTGCTGACCTGAATATCAGCATTCAAGTAGACATTCTGTATTACAGTTTTCACGCTTGCGTTGCACACGCTGTGATGGAAAAACCACATGTTACGTTTTTCTTTATGAATTTAGGTTTTGTTTACTATTCCGTGTATGGTCTTGCCATCCTGCTCTTCTTCAGGGTCGGCTAAAAGATAAGATAAGATAGTCCTTTATTAATTCCCCTTGGGAGAAATTCACAGGTGACCAGCAGTACAGTGGGAAAAGAGAAGTGCGAAAACAGTATATATACAATAAATGTACTAATTTAAAATAAAATTATAGTACAAATCTATTTGAATAAGATAAAATAAACATTCTATATACATGTAACTATCCGTTTGTAGGAGACCTGTGTGTAAATAAATAAATAAATATGATGAAATATGATGTATAACAGTATGTATGATGTATAAAATGTAAACCTTTGTGTTTTATTTGATGTAGGCCTAATCTGTTTTCACATTCTCTTCCCGTACTGCCTTTGTTGGTTTGGGCCTGTTTCCTTGACCCCCTGGGGAGCGTCAAGAAGCAAAGGGTTACATGGCACAGCCACGGCCCGCGACCCACTTTTATGACATCCTAAGGAACTGTAATCAATAGATTACCATCTGGTTAACAAAGGCTTTTGGTTTATTGGGGGACAGCTGCCCTCAAGAACCCGATCTAAGGCCCCGTCCACACGGAGCCCAAACGGGCGAAAACGATCCGGTTTCGTTTTATGCCGTTCAAGAATATCTCCGTAAAGACGGAGTCATTGCGAAACCGCATCGAGCTGTAGAAACACTGCAGTAAATATTCAAGGCGCTGGTTTTCCACAGAAAAAAGTGGAGCGCATCAAGCCTGCGTGCAGTCACGAGGAGATTCAACCTTTTAAATTGAGCCGAAATACTTTTTAATGTACACATAGTAATTACATTTATCAAGGGGCTTTATTTAAAGCTACAAAAAGAATACAAATTAAATACTAAATAAAAAATTCAACACAACTCTGACGTCCCCCAGCTGGTGGGGGGCTAATGACGTCATCGTTTGCGTTTCAGGCGTCTACCCGAATCCTAACACGAATCCGCATTTGTCCGGATAGATTTGAAACCACCTCCGAGGGTGGTTTCATAAATGTGCGGTTTCGGGCACCGGATTCGCCGGCTCCGTCTGGATCAGGGATGGGCAACTGGCGGCCCACGGGCCGCATGCAAAAAGAATAATAATAATTGATCGAGTTACAGAAAACTCGGTCAAGAAAGATGTGAATTCATAGAATTCGAAGGCAAACCCATGGGTCTAGTTTGCTTAGAAGCGATATCAGTCATTAAAGATATCCACTTAAGTCGCCACTACAACTACTACAACTGCTTGTTGGGTTTGAGTTCATTGAGTTGTTGCACTTAATGTTGGGCCACTGTTTTTCAGTTTTTTGACTTCATTGAATGATGATGTATGTGAGCCCTTTGCACTGATAAAAATACTGACCATTCATGTGGCTGTTTGAGCATGGAAAACATGAAATGAATGTATGTTGGTTCAATTAACATACCGTACATAGGTTATGATTCTGGATGATTTTTTAGGTAGTGGCCATCCCCAAAATGCACCAGAATACAGGAAATCATATCTACCAAATTCAAAATTGTGTAGCTTCTCTCAGCTCACGTTTAGTTGAAGTGTGCAGTCATGTGGCCCTCCGATGGTTATGATGAAAAATGTGGCCCTCTTTATCATAAAAGTTGCCCATCCCTGGTCTGGATGGTCGGCCGAAACGCACAAGACTTACGCGGTTTCACCCAAAAATCGGCTCTGTGTGGACAGGGCCTAAGTGTATAAGAACTCCTGACTTTAGCCACTCACTGGACTTCTCCTTGCGAACCTTTAGAGAGACGCAGGGCGAACTTCCATCTGAGGCCTCAGTTTATTGTATGCCTGTTTTATTGTTTGTTGATGCATGTTGTGATGTATCTTTGTTCGTACCATTATTACAAATATATGACCAGCAATTGCCTGCAAGTATTGTTTGCTTTTTGCATCTAAATATCTAATCAGTCTTAGACACAATATCTGATAGAAGAACTGCCATGAAAGCGCTCAACCTCTAGTTGTAATTAAACCCATAGCAATAATGTGGAAACCCCAGTCGATAATTTAACAAATTTCTGAGCGCATAATATAATAACATTTTGCCTATAATTTTACATCGTATACCATTCGTTCACCACAATTTACTCTTAAAAGCAGTGCCAACATTTAAATATTTTTTAACCATTCAGTGAACAAAAGGCAACAGGCTGATTATAATTGAGGGGGCCACTCAGTGACATGCAGAAGCGTCATCAACACGCCCACTGAAGTGGTATGAGAAATACAGACTTTCTGCTCGTCATTCACATATAAGGTACATAATTAACATTTCCTACGGAGAAAATAGTACTACCAGGGGTAGTATTAATCAGGAGATTTTCAGGGTACAAATGTCAGGGGTCTATGTATGCGTTCGCGCGAGCTTTGTGAGTGTTTGTGTATGTGTGTGAGCTGCAGGCTGCTTGGCACATGCGCACATGAGTAACTTGAGTAACTGGTGCGACAGGCCTGCTATTACAGTAGTAAGATGACAACGTGCATTTTACCCTCTCTGTCTCTCTCTCTCTCTGCCTGTGGTTCTCAGACTACAGTGCTCAAGGTGACGCAGAGACCTGACTTCTCCCATTCTGGTCAGTGGGACGTGGAGACGAAGAACAGTGAAGGGAAGCAGCAGAAGCACATCTTTGATGCAGTGATGATCTGTATTGGACACCACTGTCACCCAAACATGCCCCTGCACGACTTTACAGGTATCGCCTCCCCATTCATCACAACACTGTTCAAACACCACTCCCTTAACACTGCCCAAATCGGGACAGACGGTGCCTGACTTCAATAACCAAATTGTGCAAGTATGCATTTAATGTACAATTTGTATAAATTGAGGCATATTATGTGTGACTGCATTTTGCTTTTTGTATGCAGTATATTCAACGTTTTCAAACTATATCGAAGAGTACATAGTCTATGAAAATAGAATCCCAACAAATATTCATTCAATACAGTCATAGTTGTTGGGTGTGCCATAGTTTCCAGCATTGATTCAGAGCACAATTTAATCGACAATTTAATCTGTTTTCAATATTATATTCAATATTATATTATTATAAGCAGATACAGTCATTCAGACCTTTATCCAAAGCATATCAATACAGTGTATTTAGTTTTTTCACATGCATGTCATATAAGATAATATAGGGGTTAGGAATCTTGCCAACTAGTAGGCCTAGATTACGGAAAACAAGTCAGTTTAGTCTTTGATTTCTGCGTCCTTAAAGTATGAAATATTATACTCCTAGGAATTGAAACGTTTAAGGGAGTGTACTTCCACAGTCGCAACTACAAGACCCCTGAGCGGTGGAGGAACAAGAAGGTGGTAGTGATTGGAATAGGAAACTCGGGAGGAGACATCGCTGTGGAACTCAGCAGGGTCACCAAGCAGGTTCATCACACGTGTCCTTTATAGACCCATAAACGTGAACTAAACCTAGAATGGAATATCTAAATGTGTTACCTATTTTCGCTAAATCACATTGGAATCTTTTATTCTTAATCATCGTCATCCATTTGAATGATTCATGCATCTCTTAACCTGTTGACCTGTCCCTTCAGGTTTACCTGAGCACTCGGAGGGGTGCTTGGATCCGAAACCGAGTTGGAGACAATGGCTGGCCCGGGGATATGACTGTCAGCAGGGCCTTGATACGTTTTAGATCACTCCTCCCATTTAATCTCGTCTGCAACATGGTAGAGAGAAGCCTCAATCAACGGTTCAACCACAGGCTGTACAATCTAAAACCAAAACACAGGTATTCAGTACATGATGTTGTCTGCCCTGAGTCATGTTTTAACAGTCTTGTGTCAACTGTTTGCTTCGTGTATCCAAAGTCGTACTTTGGATAGATGAAGGCTTTTGGCTGGTTTGCTAAGACCCCAGGTTCATGGCTGACATTGTCTATGTTGACCGATGAAATATTCAAAAATCTCAAATTATAAGTAATAAGAATCGATCCGGTATTTACAAGCACTGCGCATGCTCATGGACTTGGAGACTGAGAGGCTTCTAGATACATTCATACAACCGGGACCTATGCCCTTCCTTTTTTATTAAGAAGTCAACGCTTTTGCTGCATTCCATCAATTGCCCTCTCCTACACTGACCCTTGCAACTAATTGAAATGTTGCTCTAGTCTACACTCATCATTTTGAACTATCACATCACCTCAAGCGAAGCCAACATCTTTCGCTCAGAATTCCAACTGCGTGCCTCAGTCACCAGTCTGCGAGCATGTGGCATCTAAACATCAAATCTTATTTTTTTCATTTGCCATTAAAAGCGCTTTTTCATTTTTTTCATTTGTCCAATATTGGAGAAAATTACCTAGCTAGGGCAGATTGCATGCACTCACTTGTGTTGGATAAAGCAAACGTAAATCTATGAGAGCTAAAAAGAAAATAGAATGGAATAGAATAGAATAGAATAGATGTAAATTGCTTGCTTCCCAATTTCAGAATGCCAGACACCACGAGAGGAGATAAATTAAACCAAAATCATCATCGACATTGATAATGCCAACAATTAACCAATGGGCTTCGCAAACCTGCCAGAACCTTTTACTAAAGCATCCACACTCAAATGGCAGGTTGTTTAGTCAACATCCAACCGTCAGTGATGATCTGCCCAACCGCATCCTGTCCGGAACAGTTCAGGTGAAACCCAACATCCGCAGATTCCAAGGATCCAGTGTGGAGTTTGATGATGGCAGTGTAGTAGAGAATATTGACCTGGTGGTAGGGGTGAATACAATCACACACAGTACCTCAAACACACACACACAGTGCTATTTCCCAATTCCGTATTCTTTATCATATTATCAATGTGATCCCCTTGTGTTGCAGGTATTTGCCACTGGGTACAGCTTTTCATTTCCGTTTCTCGCCTCCAATGTGCTGCCAGTCTCTGGGAACAAGGCCTCACTTTATAAGTACGTGTTCCCTCCGGATTTGGAGAGGAACACGCTGGCCGTCATCGGACTCGTGCAGCCGCTGGGAGCCATCATGCCCATCTCTGAGATCCAGGCCCGGTGGGCCACCCGTGTCTTCAAAGGTGACACGTGCTCTATTTGTCTAAGCATCTCAAGTCACCCTGTTCTCCACCTACAATGGAAACCACTCAAACTCAACGATATTCTTATTCCACACAGGATGTTCTAAGTGTCCTTCGGTCGCCGCCATGCTGAAAGAGGTTGAGTGCAAGCAGGAGACCATGGCCAGAAGGTATTGCGATGAGTGAAGTCTACCAATGGTGCTGGTTTGGTTAAACATGTGTTTTAACACACGTTTCTGTCTCAGGTACGTATCCAGTCCAAGGCACACCATCCAGGTTGACTTTGTCGACTACATGGATGAGGTAGCAGACCAGTTTGGGGTGCGACCCAGTATTCTCAGGCTGTTTCTGACCGACCCCAGAGTGGCACTCAGTGTACTGTTCGGCCCCTCCACCCCCTACCAGTACCGTCTGAGAGGTCCAGGAAAGTGGGCCGGGGCTCGTCAGGCTATTCTGACACAGTGGGACAGGGTGATCCAACCCATGATGACCAATGGATGTAATCACCCTGAGCCCAAGCGCTCTGTCCTAGTGCCCTTGGTTCTGCTGGCTGCTGCGCTGGGTGTGGCTTCCTATTATAACAGGAACAGCCTCCCCTCCATACTGCAGGACCCGTCTGCATTTCTTGGTCAGGGCTTTATGCCTTCATGGGGAGCTGGAAATTGTGTTTAAAGACAAGGTGCTATGCTCCTCCTAAATTTAGGGCTGATGTCATTTTGGTGCTTCAGGGTTTGATTCAGAGTAATTGCTTCAGTCGATTGGGTCAAGATAAATAATCCATATTTAAATATTAAGAGGTAGTTTATCAATCTTTAGAGGTGATAAGATATATACATGTAGCAATAACGTCTGAAGATATTACATGCTTATTGTATGCACTTGACATGATCAAGAAAATGCCCAAAAAACTATTAACAAATCATCCTGACACAACAAAATTGATGATGCAAGGTTTGGATCTTTCTAACCTTAAATTATTAAATATGCTGTAGATATGGTTAGAATAGGTTTTTTAAACAATGAAATATACTATAGATATGGTTCAAATATGTGCACATATCAATTGAAAGGATTAACTCTAAATAATCTCTTGCTAAATCATTGTTTTTGCCTAGACTTGATAGGACCGATCACTAGAGTCCCTCAGTCAGCTCATTAATAATTTAAACGTTTTTGTAAGATGTATGTAGATACTTAATTTAGTTATTATGCAGGAGTATACAGTTGTTACTTGTGTTAAAACATACTGCATTGAGATAAACTAATCCTATTCGCTCTATTAATAACATGCTATTAAATCAATCGTTGAATATAACGTGTGGTGGTTTATTGTCAATTATAAACATATTAATATGGGCTATTTGAACTGAGGCCCCTAACACTTCCTTGCCAATTGATTTAAATCGTAATAGAAGTTGAGAACTTCACTCACTTAATAAACAGTTTCTATCAACAAACTACTACTACAAACAAATCAACGTACACAAATATACCACAGGATGGAGGATAAATTATGAATACATGGTCGGAATAAGATAACACATTTATGAAACTAAAATAAATCTGCCAATTGCTTATGTAGTATGAATAAGGCATGGTCAACCACTGCAAGTCAGGTATAAATGCTATAAGGCAGATCTGGTAGAATAAATTTATTGTATTTAAGATCTCATGAATTTTATTTATTAAACCAAGCCAACAAGACCAAAAATCACTGCATTGTATCCAAAACATGGATTGTAGTACCTAATATATTACTTTCTTTTAACAATGGTTTAAAATGACCAGGTTTAAGGAAGGTATCCCAAACATCAATAAATACATTAAAACTTGGATAAACAATTTTAAACAGATCATTCCAAATTGTATCATGTCAAAATGTAACTAAAATGTGATTCTCCAAGATTGTTCAATAAAGCCAGTTTGTATTCCCCACATAGATAAATGTTCTAAGGCAAGGGAAGGAAAATCATTTGCAGCCTCACTCTTCCATCAACAACTGCAAAGATTATAGTTTAACATATTGAACTGCAATAGTGCTGGTGTCCTCAGGTTTAAAGATAAACTAAATTATTTTTTAATCTTATGATGCCAAGCTTCACGTTTCGTCTACATCAGACCAAGTCAACAATGACACTGCTTTTCTCAAAGACATGCTAAGATATTCAGAAGGAGGAGGCGGTGTATCTATCTACATGAAACGCTTGCCAGAAGTGTTACCTTAAACATCCAAAATATATGTGATGTTCCCATGTTATTAAAACAGGCAAAAGACAGAGAGCCAGCAAACCAACCATCCCATTCAACACCAATGAGACACTTAAAGAGCCCTCCACGCGAGGAGTGGAGGGGGCACAGAACAGAAGAAGGATTTTGCGTGGAGACAGAAGCAGAACAGGGCGGCTACACCCGATAAAGCCATCATCAGCCTCATATTGTGATCCGGACTAGGCTCGGGTACTGGTGACACTCTGGTCTTGAAAGGCTGGGCCACCCGCTCCCACTGGGTGAGGATGGTTTCACGGGCCCCGACCCATTGTCCCGGCCCACTCAGACGAAACTGATACGGTGTACAAGGGCCCAGGAGCACTTGCAGCCCCAGACGGACGTCCTTAAGCAGGAGCCAGAGGATATTCGGTCGTACCCCGATCTGCTCTGCCAGAGAGTCCATATAAGGTAGATAGACAACCTGAAGGGGATTACGCTCAGAGATGGCAAAACTAGGAGAGGGAAAGGCATGGCAGAAGAAAATGATTAATACAAAATAAATGATTCTTCCATCCTGCAGAGCTGACAATATCCTATTTTATAAGGCCTATTGGTAAGTAGACTAGCACACACACACACGCACACACACACACACACACACACACACACACACACACACACACACACACACACACACACACCTCTGATGCATGGTGGCTGTGTCCTTCTCAATGCTTTGCAGCATTGCGTCCTGTGTTGGAAGTGCTATCAGATCTAAGGAAAAATCAATCAAGAGTTATAGTTAGTTTACAGCTATTGTAGCATTCTTGTTTTTCTTGACATTCTGGATATCTATTAAGTATATCAGTATCATCAATGATATCCTGCAAGACATCTGATTCAATCAGATATGGAACGTGTGTGCAAACAGTAGTAGAGTAGGCCTATGGTCTTGTTTGGGCCTGGAGCCTGAACCCGAGGAGCCAAGTGTACCTTTAAATACACGTGTGACCCAGCGAGCCTGCATCTCAGCCAGGGGGTTGATGGCTCCTAGAGCGTGGATGAAGCCCACCACGGCCAGCGTTGGTCGGGACATCCCAGGAGGGAATACGTGGCGGTAGAGTCGCAGTCTGTGGCCGCTCTTAGCCTGCAGGTCTCGGGGCAGGAAGGGGAAGCTGTAGTGGTAACCCGTGGCGAACACCACCACATCCACCTGGATGGAAAGACAACATGTGCTTTAACAAGTTTGGTATGGAAAATTATACATTTTTGGTGTCGCCTTCACAGTGCAAAACCAAAAAACAAAAATGCAAAAATAACTGGCTACTTAAAAGAGAAATTCATTATTGCAATAGCAGAAAAATACATGATAAGATGATCAAAGCACACCTTGTCTATAATGCTTCCATCCACAAAGACCACTCTGGAATCACAGAACTCCTTCACGTTTGGCCTCATCTGAACCCGACCTGAGATGATCCGACCTGGGAGCTCATCATTCACTAGCGGGATCTGCGCAAAAAACCTGCCAACAAGACGGTGGATGCTTTCATTACATAATAATTAATAATTGAAAAGATACCTCCGTCCATATGGATAATCGCAAGTCGAGCATTGTTTGGAGTACAGTTAACAAACCACGATATCTAGTAGATCATCAACTAATGTATGCAAAGTGATCTCTGACCTTAGCTCTCTCAAGAGAATTCGGCTCACAGCTGAAAAGTTTAACAATTAAGGTCCATGATTGGGAAGGTAAGAGCTGAGCTGAGAGAGGATCAAGAATTGTAGCGTTATCCCGGAGTACTCCAACACAATTCGCATTCTCCATCTCCCCCTGAGCTGTGTAAGCCAGTTAATGGTTCTTTGAGTGAGAATATTATGAACATGGCAAGAAGAACAACAACAAGAATATAGAATAAAGAGAAGAGGGAATAAATATGGAAAAAAACGTGATGGAAACGATTGTCACTTTCTCGCCTTGTGCCGCAAAACCCATGGAACTGAAACGGAAATCACTCCTTCCGAAGCATGCTCAGAAGACCTGCCCTCTCTCTCTCTCAAAAATAACCAACATTTTAAGTTCCAGGCATTCCCTCTTGAGATCAGAATGCCACAAATGAATTTAGAGATGGACCTGTGGAAGCTCTTAGCGTCTAGCTCTTCTGTGCACTGGTTACCTGTGTTGAGGCTGGAGGCCATAGAGGCTGTGGTTAAACGCCCGGTTCAGCTTGGTCTCAAACGCCTTAGCGCTCCATGTAGGCAGTAAGCCCGCTAGCGCTAGGTCAAAGCGCGAAGTGCCCACCAGGTCACAAGGGAGCCCCCCTTCCGCCACACGGCCGACCAGCCACGCCCCACTTCTGGAGCTGAGATACACCTATAAAACCGAAAACAAAACATTCCCTCTATTCAATACTACTAGGCATTCCCCTGATAAACTGTCATTGAACTCCTCTTTTACTGCAGATTTTTAATTTATTTACCTTTTCTGCAACTCTACTTATGTCGACTGCAATATCGCCGCCAGAATTTCCAATCCCAATCACTACCACTCTTTTCCCTTGCAGACTGTCAGCATTGCGATATTCCCAACTGTGGAAGTATTTCCCATCAAATCTCTCAATGCCTACAAAACACAGCAAGGAAAAGCAAAGTATACATGTATATTTTTTTACCAAAAAACATAAACGGGTTGAATCATGGATCTGATTTTAATGCATGTTTGAGGGCCATTTTGTCCTTGATAGGGTACCTGGGAAGTCGTGTAGTGGTAGATGAGGATTTGTGAAATGCCCAGAGCCGACAATCACAGCATCGAAGACATGTGTCTCCCTCTGCCCTGGTTTCTCCTCTGTTTCTATCTCCCACTGGCCTGTCACAGGAAAGTCTGGCCTTTGCCTCACACTCACCACTGTTTTCTGAAAATAAACACAATGGGACACAAAAGTAAATGCAGACACATCTGCATGAACACACATAACCCACATATAGTGCAGGTTTTTCACTTACACAAAATAAAATAAACCAGCTATGAGCATGCTTCCATTTCTTTTTATTAGAAATATTGTATTAGCATGAATTTAATTTTCAAACAGAAGAATAATTTGCAGATGAATCTTCAATTTTTTATGTGTGGAACAGTTGGATGAAAACGATAGTTACGTATGTAACTACGGTTCTATGAATTCCGGATGACCGCCAGAGGCGGTGCTTTAGCACTGGATGTTCCATCTCGCGCATGCGCAGGTCGAGTAATTATACCAAAAAAGTCACCTGTGACACCTGGGTGACCCGAGAAAGTCTATATATTCCGGAGTCACCCGAGGATCTGTTCCAACTGGATCTTCTCGCGGAATCTGAGAAGTCTGAGTGACAGAGAACTCTGGCGGTCATCCGGAATTCATAGAACCGTAGTTACATACGTAACTATCGTTCTATTTCATTCCTACTGACCGGTGCTTTAGCACTGGATGACTAATACCAAAAAGGTCACGAAGAGTGCTCACCAATCAAGGGCTCGAAGCCGTCGACAAGACAGCCGTCGCCACAGGATGAGGAGCAGCGACATTAACCCTGTAGTATCGGGCAAACATGATGAGGACCATGTAGCCGCGGAGCAAATGTCCTGAAGTGGAACCCCCTTCAAGGCAGCCCATGATGTAGCCATACTCCTGGGAGAGTGGCACTTAACGGCCAAGGGCATAGGGAGCCCCTGTGCCCTATAGGCATTCAAGACCACATCCACAACCCAGTGGGAGAGTCTCTGTTTCGACAGGGCAGCCCCCTTCCTGCAGCCCCCGTAACAGACAAAGAGGTTATCCGTCTTACGCAAGCTGGTTGTCGCTTCAACATATGCCCTAAGCGCCCGCACCGGGCACAACAGGTCTGACACTCTTTCTGCACCCCCTGGAGAGCCTGGGGGATTGAAAGCAGCCAACTCGATTGATTGGTTTACATGATGGGGAGACAATCGTTTGGGTAGGAAGGATGGGTTCGGCCAGAGCACCACTCCTGACCCATCTGCGTGCCAGCGCAAACACGCCTGGCTCACTGACAAGGCATGGAGTTCACCGACCCGTTTTGCAGTCGCAATGGCAAGGAGAAATGCCGTCTTCATGGACAGCCGCGTCAGGTCTGCCTGACTTAGTGGCTCAAATGGGGGTAGACATAAGGACCTCAGAGCTACTTGCAGGTCCCATGATGGTGCCCTCAGGGATCGCGGCAGTTGAAGCCTCTGGGCTCCCTTCAGAAACTGCCTGATTAGGTAGTGGGACCCTACCGTCTGGTTATCCACCCTTGCGTGTGTGGCCGAGATCGCGGCCATATAAACGCGCAGGGTAGACGCAGCTCTTCTGTTGTCCAACACAGACTGCAGAAAGTGCAGTATCACTACCACTGAGCAAGTCTCCGGGACCTCGCCCCGCGCCACGCACCACTGTGAAAACAACTTCCACCTGTTTGCATAAAGCAACCTAGTGGAGGGTGCCCTTGAACAAAAAATGGTACGGACCACTGACTGGTCGCAAGACGTCAGCAGTGGGTCCTGGCTCTCAGGGGCCACACGCACAGCCGCATGCGCCCCGGATAAGTGTGCCATATGCGTCCGCCTACCTGAGACAGAAGGTCCCGTCTCTCTGGGAGGCACCAAGGCTCTCCGTTGAGGTGTTTCAGTAACGGTGGGAACCATGGCCTTCCTGGCCAATGTGGAGCCACCAGAAGTAGGCTGTGACAGCCACGCTGTCCAGCGTTGCCAGTAAAAGGGGAATTGGAGGAAATGCATAAAGCAGGCTGTCTGACCAAGCATGAGCCAGAGCGTCCTGCCCTAGGGGACTGGTCCTCTCCGTCAAGGAGAACCAAAGGGGACAGTGGGTGGTCTCTTCGGAAGCAAAGAGATCCGCCACTGCCCTGCCATACCTGTCCCAAATCATCCCCACCACCTCCGGAAGGAGTCCCCACTCTCCGGGGGGTGGCCCTTGGCGAGAGAGAAGGTCTGCCGCTGTGTTCCGGACACCTGGAACATTGGCAGCCCTCAGACTTAGAGAATGGGGGAACGCCCACGGAAAGAGCCTTTGCGTGACCCGCAGGCTCTGCCTCGATCTGGTGCCCCCCTGATGGTTGACGTGGTAGACTGTGGAGGTGTTATCTGTCCGGACAAGAACATGTCGGTCCCTCAGAACTGGAAGGAAGTGCCTGAGAGCTAAGAACACCGCAAGGAGTTCCAGCACATTTATATGCTCCAGTCTCTGCTGGGCATCCCACTGGCCTCTGACAGTCCTGCACTGCCATACTGCACCCCAGCCGGAAAGGGAGGCGTCCGTCTCCACAACCTCCCGCCGGGAGGCTATCCTCCCTAAGGGCGACCCCGCAATCAGGTATGCCCTGTCTCTCCAGGGTCTGAGGGTCCGAAGGCACCGCCCTGACACCCTGACCATCTTGTGTCTCTGCCACTTGGGGTCCAAGTGGAGACCATTCACCCAGATCTGAAGGGGACGCAATTCCAGAAGGCCTAGTGGGACCACCATGGATGCTGAGGTCAGCATACCTATCAGTCGAAGGAAGAGGCTGTATTCCAGCAACTTCCCCCGCCTGAAGCGCTGTAGCAGCTGCAGAATGGTAGCTACGCGCTTTGGAGAGAGGCAGGCTCGCATGGCCACCGAGTCGAGCACCAGCCCCAGATAGCTCACAAGCCGACATGGTGTAAGGTTGCTCTTGGTAAAGTTGACCATAAGGCCAAGCCGGTCCACATGGCTGAGGAGCATGGCTGTGTCCCTGACCGCCTGCTCCCGAGTTGGGGAAATGACCAACCAGTCGTCCAGGTATGGCAGTATCGCCATACCTGTGGCCTGTAATGGTGACAGGGCTGCTGCTACACACCGTGTAAAAATATGCGGGGCCAGAGACAGCCCGAACGGAAGAACCCTGAACTGGTACACCTTGCCCAGAAAAGCAAAGCGGAGGAACCGCCTGTGACGTTGGGTAATAGGGACGTGAAAGTAAGCGTCTTTCAGGTCTATTGATACGAACCAGTCCCCCTGAGCGATAGCCTGGAGGACGTCCGCAACACGCAGCATGTGGAAGGGAAGAAGCTTGAGGAACTGATTCAGCCCTCTCAAGTCCAGAATGGGGTGAAACCCGCCATCCTTCTTCGGTACCAGAAAGTAGGTTGAGTAGAACCCATCAAGCTGTTCTTGTGGTTCTACTACTTCGATAGCACCCTTCCCAAGGAGGGTGGCTACTTCCTGTCTCAGGACCAGGGATCTGTCGGGATTGGTGACCACAGTAACCTTGATCCCGCTGAAAGTTGGGGGCCGGCGTCGGAATTGGAGTGTGTACCCGTTGGATAGCGTGGACACTATCCAAGGGTCTGTGGTCTGCTCTTGCCAGTAGCTCAGGTGCTGCTGAGAAAAGCGTCCGATGACCGGCCCTTGGACTTCAGTACCTACCCCCCCTGCCCCTAGGGGCCCTGGGGGGGCGGCGGCTGGGCGCCGAACCTCTTGGCGCCTGAAATGCCACCCGTGGCGCAGAGCTACGGCGCTGGTCAGCCCGTGCTGAGAAATGCTGGCCCCTCGATTGCCCACCTGAACGTGGTTGAGAGCTATTGGCACGGGGTACCGCAGAGGCCCCCGGCCTAGAATGAAGCAGAGGTGCACGCCGTAAGCTAGCAAACTGCTGGCTAGCCTGGCCAACCTGTACACTTCGCTCCAGGGCCTGAAGAGCAGCTGGCCCAAACGTCTGGCCTGGGACCACTGGAAGAGAACGGAGGGTCCGTCGACAACCCTCCGAAAGGGGTGACTGCGCCAGCCAAACCTGGCGGCGCGCCAACTTAACAGTTGACATTAACCTGCCTAGCTCCCTAGTCATGTACGCAAAAGTTTGCAGTGAAGCATCACTGAGGGTCTGTGCTGAAGGATCAGCACCTGACCCCTGTATAGTCTGAGACAGCGCCAGAACGATGTGTGTTGGAGCCATTTAGAGGTCTTTTGTGTTGAATATTTTTAAGTAAATATATTTTGAGTCTAAGGCTAAAAGTATGAGTTATGAATTATAAAGTGTCTGAAATATTAATCCAACTTTCATTCATATGTATATTTATGCATTTGGTGATGACGTGGTGATTAGTCCGTTGTGTCACCTGGGGAAGTAGGTGTGTCACGCTCTACCGGGAGCCTATTGGAGGCCCTCATATAGGGCAGGCTAATTACTGCAATTCGGGTTTGGAAGGCAGAGAGCCAACAGTTTTTTGACCGCATTATCGCATTAGCGCATTTCGCATTAGCGCATTTGTTCGCATTAGTTCGCATTATTATTGCATTATTTCGCATTATTGGACGCATTTTTGACAGATTATTTTACATTGAAAAGCCCTTTTTGTCCAATACGAAAGAACCCTGTTTTGGCCGCAAACAGATACATTGTTTGGAGTTTTTATGTTTAGTTATTTTCCTGGAAAGTCAACCGGAGTTATTGCTTAATAAATGAATCAACAACAAGTTAAACAATCTCTGTGCGTGCTTCTCAAGAAATGTGTGTCGGACTACCTCTGCCTCAGGAACACATAGGGCGAACAAAGTGTTCGCCACTTCAATGTGAGAAAGCAAATTCCCAAGACGTCCCACACGGGCAGCAATGTTGTAACTCCTGGTAAGGAGGTCCTCTGTAATCCGGCACTGGGGCCGAGGGCAGCGCGCATCGGTTCTCAGAGCCTCGTCCGGGGAGACAACCAGGGACGCTATAGCAGGCTCAATCGGAGCTAACCGGTCCAAGCCATAAGAATCAGCATTGGCCATAGTTGCCAGACCTCTGCTATCACTAGTGTGCTGGGAGAGAGCCCTTGAATCTGGCCAGCATCTATGAAGCTCTGCGATGTACGGCTCAGAGGGGGGCAAAGAGAAAACGGAAGGTTGAGCGGCCTGTGGAAAAAAGGCGTTCACAGGTGCAGATGAAACAGGAGCTTCATCCAACCCCAGTCTTGCCAGGGCCATTCGCACGGCTGGTCTAACAGTGTCGCGGCCGGACACTGACCCTCTACCCGAGCCGCCCAGAGACCCTTGAGAGAACGCCTGAGAGGCAAGGGACGCTTGCTCTTCCTCCTCTGCAAAGAGGCTACAGGACGCAGCTGTAGACAGCATGTCATCCTCTGTATAAGTGGGTTGCGCAGCCGCAGGGGCCGCGGCTGGTACAGCCTGAGCTGGTTGGAGGTTCTGTAGGAGGGCTTTAATCTGAGCAACCTCATCCGAGAGCGTATCCACTTGGTTCGCCAAGTTTTCGACCTTACGGGACTTCCCTGGGGGGTCCCCCAGCTGCCGAGGCACGGCGCCTGGTGCCACTAGGACCAAGACCCGAAGGGGGCAACCCTGGTCTGCCCTCCACCTCAGCCAACCTAGCTAGCCTCAGTGCATGAGGCATGAAACTACAGTTCATGCACGGGTTATCTGACACTGCTTCCCTCAGGTGTTCAACCCCGAGACACGCAGGGCACTGGTCATGGCCATCCTCCGCCTGCAGGGAGGCCATGCAGGCGACACAACTATGGGCGCTTAGCATGTCGGCAAATTAATTGCAAGCAAATTAATCAGTAGGCTAGGCAATCGAGCTTTAGGCGAGAGCACCCGAGCAACGACGCGACACCCCGACAATAACAGTGACGGCAAGCTACAGGCGAGAGCAACCGAGCGACGCGACACCCCGACAATAACAGTGACGGCGAGCCTTGGAAACCCAAGCAGCCCACTGGAGAGCAAATTAACAGAGGCAAGGCAATCGAGCTTTAGGCGAGAGCACCCGAGCAACGACGCGACAGCCCGACAATAACAGTGACGGCAAGCTACAGGCGAGAGCACCCAAGACGCGACACTCCCACAATAACAGTGACGGCGAGCCTTGGAAACCCAAGCAGCCCACTGGAGAGCAAATTAACACAGGCTAGGCAATCGAGCTTTAGGCGAGAGCACCTGAGCAACGACACGACACCCCGGCAACAACACAGTGACGGCGAGCCTTGGTAATCCCAGCAGCCCACCGGAGAGCAATCAGCGCAGGCTAGGCAATCAAGCTACAGGCGAGAGCACCTGAGCAATAATGCGCCCGACAATAGAGTGACGGCGCCAGGAAAATACAGTGACGGCTTTTGGAAACCAAAGCCACTCACTGGCGATCAAATCAAAGAGCGCAACTGGCTAAATAAATACAGTGACGGCGGCTTGGACCCCAAGCCGCGCACTGGCGCATACAAATGAGCAACCGGGCTTAGGCGAACGCACACGAGAAACGGTGCGAGACCAAAAGAATAACACAGCGACTGAAAACTAGCCGTCAATTAATGCTCTAAGAAAATTGAAGCAAAGGGTAGAAAGGTGAAATCAGCTGCCGCGCTAGCCGACGGATAGTCGACTACGCGTAGCCTACACACTTTACTCACCCCTGCCGAAATCGAACAAATTGCAAGTCGCAGCCCTTGGTGGACGAAGTCAAATCGAGGCACCAACCCTTGGGTTACAAGGCTACTTGCGACAAGCTAATATGGTATCTCTTAGAACAAACAATGTTTGTGTGTCCTGCTAGTACGCTACCGCGAGAAGATAGAAGGAGAACAGATCCTCGGGTGACTCCGGAATATATAGACTTTCTCGGGTCACCCAGGTGTCACAGGTGACTTTTTTGTTATAATTACTTGACCTGCGCATGCACAAGATGGAACATCCAGTGCTAAAGCACCGCCTCTGGTGGTCACTAGGAATGAAATAGAACAGCAGCCATCCCTTTTGGATCCAATACTATAGTCTCAACTGACTTGACAATTCCAGCTCAAGGCCATTCCAAAAGGACCAAACAGAGGCCTATTCGCCAGATTGCTCTACCTGGAAGTGTATATGTGGCAGCAGCTTGAAGGCCTGGGTGTAGAGCCGCAGGTACAAAAGCACCTCAGAATGGTGCATGTTGTTGGGGAAGTCTGCAGGGCTGGGGAAGTCGCTGAATGACATCATCTCTTTGGAGCTGTTGAGCACCACAGAGTGGTAGATGTTGGCTCTGCCAGGCTCTGGCTGTTCCTAGTGGAGGAACGATGAGATTGACGACACATAGGATGTAATACAACGTGGGATACATAGGATAAATGTTGCTATTATGGAAATAATAACGTCTGAGCAACATGTTGGAATGTGGTACCCCCTCAATCTGTCCGGGACAATTATACTATATTGAAATATTATGATTAGCATAAAAATAAATGAGGTTTGTCACTTACCCCTACTATGAGGAAAATGTTAGTCCCTAATATTAACTGTTCATTATCACTGTGCCTAATGGAATTTCACCTTAAATCTCCACAGGCCGCCGATGTCATTGCTGCTCTCAAAGCAGGTGGGATCCAGACCCTCGTCCAGACAGGCCTTTATGCTGGTCAGCCCAGAGGGACCCGCTCCAACCACAGCCACCCTCTGCACCATCTCCGCAGCAGATGTGTTGTTTTGAGGGTAAGGGATAAAATGCCAAACCTAAAGCTGATACCTTGTGTTTTACTAGAAGTCAAAGAAAAATCAAAGTCGAGGTCAAAGGTCAAAGGTAGCTTTCAAAGCCAGAGTTGGTAAATAGATTGGTTAATGAGTTAATATTAAATTGACTAATTTAATTGGACACTGTAGTGTTGCAATTTCGACTCTGAACAGTGTTGGTGTTGGATATGTTTAAAAATATATAAGCATATTGATAATCATTTTGCCCAAAATCAAAATACTGAAAAATGACCCATTATATGCATTCCCTTTTTAATTGCAGGCATGCAAACTGCTGATGGCTCAAAAAGGGAATTTTTTTTTGCCGGAAAATAAAGACAAGTAGTGATGCACGGTGCCCAGGTCCCTTCCCATTTCCTAAACAAACTCTGTTGACACATAAAAGCCTGTCAGGGATTTTCAGACCTATTATATGAAGCATCAAAACTGTCAATTCAATAAGTAATTCTCCTGCTATTGTGGTAGAAATTAACCTTACATTCTATGTTAAAATATGATTATTATTAGGCCTACATATCATATATATACTTTAATGGTGGAGAAGAGCTGATCACCTTTAACCTAGATGTTGTGTGCCGTGTGACACCAGTGAGTGGGTCCAGGACATTCTCACCTGATGGGCCATGTGACACATCAGTCAGAGAGTCCAGTCTACTCCCATTTTGATGTACTCTCTGAAGACAATGCTTACATTCACACGTCTGCATCATCTCTGTTTGTATAAGGATAATATATGTTCTAAGGTCACATTGGGATTCAGAAGACATAGGGGTATGCTGACATCCACACAGTATGACCCTGATGGGAAATTCTATATTTGATGAAAGTCCAACTTTGTATTGTGTAAAATTCGGGGATATAAGGAGCTGTCTGGGATTCATTCAGTAGTGTGTATTCGAGGATACCATTCGGCTTTGTTGTCTCTCATTTGCGGGTGGCAATAAACTCTCCATCTATACTCGACCTGGACTCCCCGATTCCTCTTGCTTTTAGCTAGTTGAAATGAATTAGATAAGTTGTTATTATTAATGCTACAACACTATCAATACTCAGTTAAGTTTAGAAATAAGAACACAGACTTGTTCAACCTTGTTCATAACAATTAGCAGTTCATCTAACGAGCCCTACAGACAACACGGCATGGGTTCGATACAAACTCTTTTATCGGCCGTGCAGGTCAATGGAGAACCGCAATGGCTAACTAAACCTAACGTGTTAATTTTTTTTTCTATGATCGTCGACATAGTAATCTATGCCTTTTTATCTCTGTGAATGAAATAAGTCCCAAATTTTGTTCAAATCCTATGTTTTTGCTTGCCATTCTCCTTGAAACACAAAGGACACCGTGTGTAGACATGGCATCCAAGAGAAAATTTAGCTTTCGGACCCTTATAGCATAACGTTACGGTGTGTGTGTATGGTGAAGCGCCGTCTAAGCAGCGATTCATTTCACATCCGTGTCCGAGTGAAGGTTAGGCTTCCCACTATATCGTTATATTGTATGTATATTGCATTAAACTATGGTGTGGGGCTCATTTTACATACAACTTCGCTTGTTAGTTTTCATGGGTCGCCCCCCTCTTTCCTCAAACTGTCAACCCAAAATAAAAATGTTTTTATCTCAGAGTTCGAATTCCAGCTGAAACAGTAGAATCACTTACTCTTTAGGTTGACAAGCTAACCTTATCATTCGCTTAATTACTTAAAAAAAATAAAGTTGCTTACAGTTTTTGTGTTCTCCACGCTGCCTGGAAGTGTGGCTCGCAGCAAACAAGTTTAGCAGACAAAGGGCGAAGTCGTGACCCGCCCTACTCTGCCTCTCATTGACTGAGTAACTTGGATGAGGCGTAGACAACAAGTTTGGCTCCCCAAGAAAGGAACAATTTTAAATTCATTTTCTGAAAGTCAATGGAGAACATGAATGGGAAATGAACTTCCAGAACCAGAGCAGTTCAAACAGGGGACGTTCACTGTTGCGCTGTATAAGGACCAAGTTATGCTGTAAATTTGCATAGAATCTGAAAAACCTAGGCTACCCCATGGGACACTCAAACATAATAGGGACAGGCTGTTTGAGGATATTTTTCACCCATGTGGATAATATTAAATATTAGGTGACTCCAGACAGAATACATTTGCCTCAACAGATAGACTTGAAAAATGGTTTTCCAAAAGGCCTAATTGTATCACCCTACCCACTCAGACATGATTAAATTAAAAAGGCTTCAGGTGAGTAGGCCTACATAGCAAAAAGGCATTAATCACATCAGGCCTAATCTATAGCACTTTGTTTTTCAGAATATTAAAGGCAAGGCAAGTTTATTTATATAGCACTTTTCATACACAAGGCAGACTCAAAGTGCTTCACATATAAACATTGTCATACAATAAAATAAAATAATAGATAAGTAAAAGAAAACATATGCAAAGAAATGAGTAAAATAGTAAGTTAAAAAGGCATTTTAGTAATAAAATAGAAAATAAAGGCAAAGTTAAAAAAGCAATGTATTTAAGATTTAGCAGAAAGCTAAAGCAAACATAAAAAGTCTTCAGTCTTGTTTTAAAGGTGCTCAGAGCTTGGGCAAGTCTTAAATCCTCAGGGAGTTTATTCCAGCTATTTGTTGCATAGGAACTAAATCCTGCTTTCCCATGTTTCGTGTTTACTCTGGGGATAATTAACAGATCTTAGTGGTCTAGAAGGCTTATGTAGTGGAAGCATATCAGTTAAATATGTTGGGCCTAAACCATGTAGGGATTTATAGGTTAGCACCATGATTTTAAAATCAATTCTCTGACCTACAGGAAGCCAATGTAACGATTTAAGACTTGGTGTAATATGTTCACATTTTTTGGTCTTTGTTAGAACTCTAGCAGCAGCATCCTGAACAAGCTGAAGCTTCCTTAGAGTTTGTTTTGGGAGACCTGTAAGGAGACCATTGCAGTAATGAAACGTAATAGTTATAAAGGCATGTACAAGTTTTTGTAAGTCTTCGGTGGACATGAGCCCTCTAAGTCTTGCTAAATTTTTAAGGTGATAATATGCAGATTTTGTAACTAATTTGATGTGACTGTCAAAATGTAAATCTGAATCATGATAACCCCTAGATTTCTGGCTTTGATTGAGGCTTTCAGGGACAGAGAGTGAAGGTGTTGGGTTACTTTAAGCCATTCCGTTTTAGAACCAAATACAATTATCTCTGTTTTGTCTTCATTTAGTTGAAGGAAATTTCGGCACATCCAGTCTTTCACTTGGTCAATGCACTGGCACAGCAGATCTATGGGCCGATAGTCATTTGGTGATAGCAATACATAGATTTGTGTGTCATCAGCACAGCAATGATGGTCAATATTGTTATTTTGCATGATTTTCCCTAGTGGGAGCATGTAGATGTTGAATAAAGAGGGTCCTAAGATCGAACCTTGTGGGACTCCACATGTCACGTTGGTTGATTCTGATACAAAGTCGCCAATGGAAACAAAGTAGTTCCTATTTTGTAGGTAGGACCTGAACCAATTTAAGACTGTGCCTGAAAGCCCCACCCAGTTTTCTAACCTGTCCAAAAGTATTATATGGTCTACAGTGTCGAAAGGGTATAGGGTAAAGAAGGCTCACAGATAATTAGGTGATATATTAGTGAAATAAATCATGAAGGCTGTGATCTCTTCTCTGCTGATGTGAAGAATATATATTTGAATCACATTATTATAATATATATATTTTGATCCTGTATACCAAGGTCATCCTGGACCCAAGGTCTTCATCCTGTCCCTGCACATTGTCCTGCTTTGTGGATCACAGGGATCTGTCATGGGCTGACAATGGAAGCTGTGCTGGAAGTTTATTCCAGAGTCCACCACGACACACCACATATCAACATGGCTGCCCCAGACAGCAGCCAAAGGGAAAGGGCACCGCAGTTACTTGACTCTGTATCCTGCACTGCTCTGGTCCTGAATGGCTGTTCCACCCGATCCCATTGAGTGAGGACAGCCTGGCGGGCTCCGTTCCAGCGCCCAGGCCCAGTGAGGCGGTACTGGTAAGGTGTGCATGGCCCCAAGAACACCTTCAACCCCAGCTTAGGGTCTGTCAGGAATAGGCACAGAATGTTTGGGCGAACACCGATCTGGGATAGGAGAGTCTTATTAACAACAGTTGTAGGTGAAGTACAGATAGCAAACACTTAATCCTGCATATGTAACTCTTTAATACAGCTCATTACTGCATAAAACATTATCTGAAAAAATAAATAAAATGCATCCAGTCAATCCATTCAGAAAATTTAAATCTGAAATGAATTGTTTATTCTGGTCAACTAGCTATAATTGTAGCTACAACTTCTACTCCAACCACTAGGGTGGGAAATGGGAACACACATAGTGCAGGTTGAAGACCATTGTATTACATTTTGGACAGTATTAAACAACAATGGATTCGTAACCAATCATTAGACAACACACCTCTTGAGCCATGGAATCCAGGTATGGGATGTACTCCACTTGCAATGCGGCGTCTTGTGGATTACTGTGATGTGACGGATATGTTCTGCTTAGTAACTGACAATATTTATATGGTGATAATTGATATCCTGATCTTTATGCTTGTTTTATGTTTTCCCTGTCTCATTGTTGGACCAGTGATCATGATTCCAGTTACCTCCCCATGAATATCCTCCTCTCAGAATCAATGACACACAGCATTCTCTCTTTAGTGGCAAGATGGCATGAATCTTGTGAAAAGAAACATGTTATTATTTGTGTGTGAATGTGTGAGTCAGTGAGTGAATGAGTGAGATAGAGAAAGAGTGTGAGAATGTGAGTGAGTTTGTCTGTGTGTGCTTGCATTTTGCCAGGGATCTAATGCAATTGAGTGTTTCCAGTTTGGTATTTACTTGTAAAAACCTTTAACGCCCACCGGACTTGCATCTCCACTATGGGCATGACCGGTCCTTTGGTCCGAAACAAACCCATGATGGCCAGTGTGGGCGGCTCCAGAGAAGGAGGGAACACCCTTCTGAAACATATATCAAAGACATGAGAAGAAACAAATTTAGCAAAGGTGATATCCACTCCAGTTCTAGAGACAAAAACAATTAAATCCATGATGGTTACCTACTTGTACAAGGACAACTCGCCTCCTGGCCCATCAGAAAGAGACAGGGGCAGGAATGGGAAAACAGCCCGGTATCCTGTGCAGAAGACCACGGCGTCGATGTCTTCCTCCACTGTTCCATCTTCAAACACAAGCCCGGAGGCTGTGAAGCCACACAGGTGGGTCTTCATCACCAGCCTTCCTTGTAGGATCCGGCCAGGCAGGTCATCGTTTATCAACACCCCTCCATCTAAGAACCTTTGAGAGATTAATCATAAATACAGTTGTACATGATGACCCCCTCCCCTCTCCAACGGAAAGTACATCCTCCCCAGAAATGTTCCTCCCAAAGCACCGCAACGCGTGTTACCTTTTTCTTGGCATCAGCCCGTAAAGTCTGTGATCATATTTCTGGTTCAAGACTCTCTCTGACGCCCAGTTTATCAGCCTTTTGGGGAGAAGGTTCTTTAGGGTGTTGGTGAACCTGCTGATGGCTATCATGTCCAGGGGAAGACCCCCACTGGACATCCTACCCACCACCCAGGCCCCCTTCCGTGTGCTAAGGAATGTCTGATGGTTTGAGGAAGAGAAGGATGTGAGTTAGGCTGCACGGTTATGCCAAAATGATACGATTATTTAAGGATATTATGATTGGGGTTATTTATCTCTCACTGATTATTGATTTGCTTAGTATTCTGTAATGTCTATGAGTAACATACACACACGAAATATACAAAGTGTTCGCTGAGTTATAAAAAGTCGTAATTTTGTTTAATGTAAGAGCCTTACAAAAACAGATTGATTTATCTCTTTATAATTGTTGCAAAATAGTACTGAATAAATGTATTGTGCAGCCCTAATATGAGTGCACAATAGGGGAAAGATATTAAATGTACTTAAAATGTATAGTAGTTAGAATTCTTATAAAGAAATATTCACGCAGAACTATGAAGCAGAATTAACGCAAGTGAATTAATAACTATGATAACTGACAAATCAAAATGATAATAGGTAATCGATCGATGCCTGACTTTGGCTGCAGATCTGCTTATCTCCGCAGCTAAATCTCCTCCAGAGCTACCGATGCCCACCACCACCACTCTCTTCCCTCTGAAATCATCTGCGTCTTTATACTCCCAGCTGTGGAGGCATCTGCCGGTGAACTGCTCATGTCCTGAAAGTGGCAGAACATGTATGAAATGTAGAGATTTCCTCAAATAATGTAATGTCATCGTGAAAAGTATTCTGCCTATTCAAAATCATTGGACAGTGTCACAGATATCAGAGACACACCAATTTTATTTGTGATCAACTGCAAGCACATTCACTACAATTTACCGACCTGGGAATTCTCCTAGGGGACAGATTGGCTGTGTGTAATGTCCAGAACACACCAGAACCCCATCAAAGATGTGTTTCTCCTCCAGTCCTTCCCGGTCCACTGTGATCACATCCCACTGAGCAGACTGGGAGAAATCTGGCCTTGGCCTGGCACGTGTCACCTTGATCTGAAACACACACACACACGCACACACACACACGCACGCACGCACGCACGCACGCACGCACGCACGCACGCACGCACGCACACACACACACACACACACACACACACACACAGCAATTATTTATGAGGGGCTAAAATAATTGCTATGATTTTTGCGGGGCTGACTCCAAAATAAGTTATGGTTATATTGAAACCAAACCCTACTGACCGCCATGTTTTTTCTTATTACACCTGACCGTTCATCTATTCAATTTATTCATCTCCAGAATATTTTTTTATGGGGATTATACCATAGACAACCAGACACACAGAAAACAGAATTTCCACTTACTTGGAAACTAATGTGTCTGCGCAGGCCGAAGTGGTCTGCATAAAGCCGATAGTATTGCAGAAGCTGGGCATTGTGCAGATAATTTGGGTAATCAGCAGGCATGGGGAAGTCACTGAAACACATCATCTCCTTGCTGGTGTTGGTTACCAGTGAGCGATAGATACTAGTGCGCTCTGACTCACTCTGTGATTCCTGTTTGAGTAAAAGCAAACGAAGTTGAAGGTAACAACTTCGGACATGACTACCATTATGACTATGTAATAATATTAACATAAGAATATGAGACTAGATCAACTTCTCTTTTTGGTGCAGCAATACAGTGACTTTTTTTTTTACGGGAGGTAATTGTATGGCATTTGCATTTTACAACATTAATACAAGACCCGTACAAACTCGCCTCAAACCTCCACAGTCCGCCAATGTCATCACTGCTCTCAAAGCACACAGGCTCCAGACCCTCGTCCAGACAGGTCTTGATACAGACCAGACCCGAAGCGCCAGCTCCAATAACTAGCACCCGCCGGACCATTGTTGTGCACTTCAATGGGAAGAAAGAGACGATTGAGCAGCCCATTTATACGTTTTTTTCAACATAAAACTGAGATGTAATTGGCACAATAGGGTAGGCCTTCTACATCCCCCTTACTATAAGGTTTATTAACTCCGGTTCAGATCAGATATTCCCGACGAAACTGAAGAATCCCCAGCCAATGTTGTGATCCTGAAGCTCTATGCCTCTTCCAGTTCCAGGGGAAGAGGCGGCTGGGTGGCCGCTTGCGCCTACAATTCCAGGAGTTTCAGAAGCTCACCCAAAGAAAAAAAGAAAACACAAATGGACTATATTTCACCCGTTTCGAGACTTGATGAAGGATAACACTGCTTTTCTGTGCAGTAGGGATCCAGCCGCCATGTAGCCTACCCCACGGTGGAATTAAATCGAGAAGTCTTCCTTTGTTCTGAGCTCCTTTATATGAATATTATATGAATATTAAATGAATATTAAATGAATATTATATGAAGGTTTGTCTGAAGGCCTACTTTGACAGATTTAGGTGGATGTGTATGGGGGATGTATGAAGGACAACTGAAACCGAAACACTACCAAAATCTAGTTGTAGAAATTATACTCAACAAATCAGATATGGCTGAACTGACGCGGCATTACAATTATCCTTACTGCACATCGCTAGGGGCTTTTAAACAATAAGGTCGAGAATCTAGACCTGCCAATCGAGATTAAGAATCTAGATCTAACGTTTTGTGGTGTTCTTTTTCTTATTTCCTTTTTCTTACAAGACTGTAGTAAGCTTACACGAGTCTAGTGGCACAGCTGATGAAAAACCACCATTTACCATTGGCAAATAGTTTTTCTAATAGAAACAAATTGTTGGCCTATCTTGAACACATAGGTTGGAAACCCATTTTAAATTAAACAATAAGCCACCTACTTCAGTCTGCGCAGTTAGGGCTTGCTGATCGTCCTGAAGTCCAAACCCAGAACAACTGGTTGGAACGCAATTGAACTCAAAGGTCAGAAAAACAGGCGAGCCGATTGAACCTTTGCCTGAGCTGTAAAGACTGTGTTGAATAAAAATAGATCTTGAACAAATTGTGCTAAATGCTTCTCATATTTTTTGGATTGAAGGTTTGGATGAAGGCACATCGCATTCTGCTCAACTTATCATCAACAAAGTTGTCATCCAATTAAATACAAAAAAGTATGCATGACCATGCAATATAACAGCTAAATTATTGGACATCCATGAGGTTCAAATTCCCAGTAATGATTATGTTCTACCGGCAGTGGACTGACAGTGACGTAAATCTGATAGTCATCCAACTGAATGGTTGATTATCAAGATCAAAAGAATGGGCAAACTTTTGTTTAATTTTTCTCATTAAATTCTGACTTTATTGCTTAACTACAACAGAAATATTTGTTTAAAATGTTGAAGTACATGCCAATGTAATCTGCATTAGTAGTTAACAATTAAGATATCATGAATAACAATCAGAAATTAATAAAAGTACTAATGTCTATCTATTAAAGACATAGTTACCAAAGACAGACATATCGAAATGGTGCTGTGTTATCAAAGCCAACAAGATCAACTCATAGATTAGAGACCTCTGGCAAAGAGAACATACTCAAAGACCTAGCCTTGTTACTACGATGCTGAACTTGAGATGACTTCACTGAAGACGTCAGAAACAAAACCCCAAATGTGCTGTAGCATCTACACATGGTTTCCTATTGTTATAATGTTTATTCCAGCACAGCCTTTAGACCCCATTCAGGCCATCTGTGGGCGCAGCCTGGCGATGAGGTTTAGGATGGTGTTGGGGTTGCGGGCATGGACGTAGTATGCCGCGGCTCCTCCGACCATGCCGGTCAGGCTCAACTTGAACAGCAGACCTGCAAGAGAAGTTCCCTGGTCCTGACTGTCCACCTGACGAGAGATGTAAAAAGAACAAGAAGCGAATTTGAATAAATCGCACGACCTGCCTGGCCACATTTTTAACAGGAAAAATCTTCTCTAAACCATTGTATCATAAAGGGGTGGCAGGGCAGGCTTACGGACCTTGCGGGTCTTCAGTGGTTCATACATGCGGTCAAATTGAGTGAAGATGGCCTTGCGGGCCCCATCCCACTTCCCTTTTCCCGTCACACGGTACTGGTATGCCGTCATAGGGCCCCACAGCAGCCTCTTGAACAGGGCATAGTCTGTAAAGAAGAGCCAGAGAAGGCTGGGGCGTATTCCAATTTCCCCCGCAAGGTCATCCATGTAGTCGACAAAGTCAACCTGCAAGGGTGTCCGCTTGGAAACGATGAAGCTGCAGAGACATAACATTGGCAGTCAGCATTATGTAAGTATAAGGTTATTAGGAAACATATAGAAAATATATAAAACTTGATTCATACTTTTTTTGTATAACTTTGGTGTCCTTCTCGACAGACTTTATCATGGTCTGCGTGGGAGGAAGCTTCTTCGTGCCTTGGAGTCAATGGATAATAATATCTTGAGGTCAAAAACAGTCTAATTTAGTTTAGTGCAGGTGGTGACAACGTAGATAAAAAAACAACTAAAACTCACCTTTGAAGACACTAGCTACCCAGCGCGCTTGCATCTCAGCCTGGGGCATAATGGCTCCCAGGGCATGGATGAAACCCACCACAGCCAGTGTGGAGTGCTCCAGGGTGGGTGGGAAAACGTGCTTGTAAAGGCCTACGCGGTGCCCAGTCTTGTACATCGCATTTTGGGGGAGGAAGGGGAAATCATAGTTGTACCCCGTTGCGAACACGATAACATCCACCTGTGAACAGATGCAGAGATCAGGGCCGAAACTGATGTTGACCTATAGTTGAAAAACATTCAATGTATCTCCGTCAAACCTTCTCCAGCACGCTGTCATCCTCAAACTCCACCGTAGACCCACGGATCTCCTTGATGTTTGACTTAATGACCACAGATCCAGACAGAATCTTGAGGGGCAGTTCATCATTGAAGACTGGGATCTGACTAAAAAGTCTATTTGACAGGGGGGTACAGAGGGGGACATGGATAAAGGTTGGTGGGATATTAGAGAACAGATAACCATATTGCAGGATAAATAAAATGTGGCTGATCGATAGGTAAATTCGTGAAATATGTGACTGCCTTGTTATTCTCTTAAGACTCTTCCCCACTGTGTAGCCCTGTTGGAAGCCTTGTAATTTTACATAACTCCTAGACCTTCTATCGTCATCTCTCAGTACTTTAGTACTTTATTTCTATCTGTATTTGGTTCAGATATAATGCTATGCTCCTTCTCCTCAACTATACTGTCCTTTTCCATCCCTGGGTCTCTTCATTCTTCCTATATGAGTGTACTGTGCTATGTTGGGCCAATATTAACGGTGTGGACTATACAAAAATGTAAAAAAAAAAAAGAAGCAATTATAATTATGAGAAATGCACCAACAAATGCTATAAAGTGAACTGAAAAATTTTACCTGTGGTTGGGCTTGATGGCGTACATGGTATGGTCGTACATAGCATTCACTTTCCCCTCACCAAACCAGTTTAGGAAGGAGACAGGCATCAGCTGGAACAGGATATGGACAAAGCGTGTGTTGTACTTCATGTCCAAAGGCAGGCCATTGTCAGAGACCTGGCGGACAATCCAGGCACCGCGGCGAGTGCTTAGATAAACCTGCGACACCCAAATGATACCATGGTGAACACACAGTGCGACACCTGTCAGATAAAGTCAAAGTCAAAGTCATAGAGAGGGGAAAGCCGAGCCCGTAGATGACCTGTGGATTCAAGCTTCAATATCATGTTGTAGATGTGTGCCTGCAAAGGTATTATTTATATATATTATACAACTAGACATCTCAAGGCAAAAGTGGGGTTATATTTTTTCCAACCTGCTCTGCAACTCTGCTCCCCTCCACAGCAATGTCCCCTCCAGAATTGCCAATGCCAACCACAACCACTCTCTTCCCCTGCATGTCTTCAGGTCCCTTGTAGTCCCAGCTGTGGAAGTACTTCCCTTCAAATGTTTCAATTCCTAAAAACACACAAACATGTGCACATACACACAACATGGTAGAAAGAGAGAGAAACAAGAAGGTAGTCATTAATTTTCAATCCACAGAGATGAGAAAATGTTGGTTAGATTGGCTGATGTTGGGTTACCTGGGAATTCCTTGAGAGGCAGGTGGGGGTAAGTGTAGTGGCCAGAACAGCAGATGACCGCATCAAATACATGTCTTTCCTCCTGTCCATCTTTGCTTTGGGTCAAGACCTCCCATTGCCCACTACGGGAGTAGTCTGGTCTCTGTTTGACACTCTTCACTAGGGTCTAAGCATTACAACATAAATCATTATGTTATGGATTTAAGGCAAATTTCACCAATCAATAAAAGCTAATATTACTCTCTGATTTCCTTGTGCAAGTTTCCGATGTTATACCTGATAGCGGATGTACTCCAGCAGTTTGAAATGCTCAGCATACATGCGGAAGTACTTGAGGATCTTGGAATGGTGCATGTAGTTTGGGTAATCGGCAGGGATTGGGAAGTCGCTGTAGCACATCATTTCCTTGGAGATGTTGATGGTGAGTGAGCGATAGATGCTGGCCCTGTTTGGCTCAGAAACTTCCTGGAGGAGGATAGGGTTTTTTAGGAGAGGCTTTACCTCCAACCTTTACATGGCTGGAGTTGTAGTTATAACTGTCATCTAAAAAGGTTGTCACATCAGAATGAGGCCAAGACTTGTGTCATATACTGTGGAAACCAAGGAAGACTGTCTTCCTGCCTGAAAAGTAACACCTTGATGCTTTTATTTCTCATGTTATACTACTCTTCAAAATAATTCACTCAAAAAGTTCTAGTATTTCTTAACTGCATTTTCTCCTGCAATTATAATTTATATGGGACACTTATAAAGGGGGGGGGGGGGGACACACTAATAAAACAGAGGTTCATTCATTGATAGATTTTGGGAATGGCTCAATATTTGCCCCGACCTAGACAAGGACCTATTTATCTAACAGGGCCACAAAGAAGGGATGGTGCAAGTTGCCAATCCCTGGTTTGGACATGGTCTTGCCTTGAACTTCCACAGGCCCCCCATGTCGTCGCTGCTCTCAAAGCAGGTGGGCACCATTCCCACTTCTAGACAGGCTTTCATGCTGGTCAGACCAGAGGGCCCTGCCCCGATTATTGCCACCCTTTTCACCATGTTAGGACCTAAAAAGGGACAAATTAAAATCATTGTAAAAAGAAAAAAAATTATAATTTATAATTTACATACAGAAATGTTTGTTAATTTGTAAGAACAGTGTTTAATTTTTGATATCAATCAATTTACTTAACCTCATGTTCTTGGATATGTTCACTAGCCTAGACGAATAAGTGAGGTCATGTTTTATTTGCTCTGGCAGATGGTCTGGCCCAATCTGGTCCAGGTCAGGCCATCACAACCATCTACCTAATATGGGGTGGCTTGTGTGTGACGGAGAAGTACCTCATCACCAATTGTATTGCTCTGATTGGTTTTAAAGCCATCTAATTGCATCCAGAGGCATTTTGGTCTGTGCCAGTTGACACAGAAACGTTGAAAGTTAAAATGAACGAATTGATCTTGTAATGTCTATAATGGCTATATGTTAACTACAGTTGGCCTAAAAATGGCGCCTCAAAGATTGTGTTATGAGCCACTTCAATCAGACCCGCAAATTGCTGGACTTTCTTGGAATTTGATCCCCATTGTCAAAATAATTCTCTATTGGGTTGAGACCTGGTAAAAAATTGCTTTAAGAACACACAATACACTGGTAATATTTATTTCTGTTAATTCTGAGACCTTGGAACTCTTTATTATATTTACACTACCTAGAGTGGTTTTGACACGAGCACGAAAACTTTGTCCAATACCCAAAATGCAATTAGTTTTATTTAAAAGCATAAATATATTTCACAGGTACCCCAACAGAAACAACCTGAACTGTTACATTATCATTATGGTCATTGATAAATATTGCGGAAGAATACTGACAGTCAGCAAGATATTGTGATCTGCTATAGAACAATAAAAACACATGATGAAATTGTAGGGTATCATTAGCTCATGAATGTCTTTGGATTTAATGTTGGAAGCATAAAGAGAAATCAAAAAGAGACTTAATAATAGAAACGTAGCGGGGGGGGGGGGACCTACGGACTTCGGTGGGGGTTTCATGTCGTCTGCGCACGGCACCTTCTCAACAATAATCAATAATCTTCCTCCCACTCAGCCATGCCAACGTTTAGGAGTGCGTAACTACTGTTGACGGCTTTCAACTGCTGTTGACAGCGCATGCGCTACCGCGCGTATATGTCCCGCGCAAATTGTATTTTATTAAAAATATATATATATCTTTTTTTTTTTTTTTTTCTTCACCCCTCACGGTCGACTTGGGATCTGTCGGCGGTCTACTGGTAGACCGCGATCGACTGGTTGGGCACCCCTGGTTTATACTGTTCTGCTGGAAATGGAACATCATCTCTCCGACAACTATCATGTAGGCCATCTGTAAAAGCTGTGTTTCTGGTTGAGTAAATCAGGCTTTCAATTTGGCTGCTCTCGGAATGCCTTTCAAAGGATGCCAAGGCAGTCTTCGACCAGCAGTTTGATACAGTGGTTGTGTTCAAACCTAAAAAATATCAATAGTAGGCTATCCTACACTTAAATCATTGACTTCTAGATAAGGCAATGGGTGCTATGATGCTCACCAAGCAAAACATTTTAACCTCAACATATATAAACCCAGTATATAAGTAGATAAAAATGAAATAGTAAGTTTGAGTTGATTAAGTGGTGCAGGAAATATTAAACTATAAAAGACAACATCAACTATGTGCATTAGGCCTACACTATATTATACAATATCAGGCCACATAAAGCTGTGGGGTTTTCCTACCTTGCGGGTTGATCCGTTACCAAGCCAAATGGGAAAAGGGCAAATAGGTTCAACATTTTATACTGAGAGTGTAGACTTCCCCCCCCCCCCCTATCCTATCATGACCTTATAAGGGCAAGCACAATGTTATATATTTACTTTGGCCAAATAACTTCACTTTGACCAAAGTGCAGAATATTTCCCAATTGACCAGTTTGGTGGTCTGGCAATAAACGTGAACTTTATTCACTCCTCTCAAGTAGCCCGATGAACAAGTATTGTGTCAGCACCTTTCATGTTTCCCGTCGATCAATGCATGTTCCATTGGTTACTTCTGATGTTAATCCGTCAAAGCCCTGAATAGAGATCTCGGAATACCTCGGCCTAGGCCTACATCGTAAACCATTCATGATAAACTGAATACATATTTGATATTTTATTTAAACAATCACATCAAAGTGTAAGCTTCCAAAAGTAAACATTTGTAATAATGGCGCCTTTCCCACATACCTCATTTGACTTCCACTGACATATATATATATCCGACAATCAAACCAGCATTCTGCTATATGCCAGACTAGACGATACAGTGTGATAGAAATTAATGATTATATTCTATGTGTAGCAGGGTTAATGCTTCCCACTTGCCATTGCCAGCGAGATCCTTGCGCTGGCTGTGGTAGTGGGAGCCTTGGTTGGAGTGCTAGAGCTCCCCCTAGCGGAATGCGGGGGTTGTATTGTACGTTGCTGCCTCCTCTCCTCAGTGTTGCTTGTACATATATATATTGTGTTCCTTGGAATCGGTTATTACATTTAAATGGACTTTAGGCTTAGGATCGCTAGCTTGGCTACCATGTGCTTTGGTCGTAGCTACTTAGCTAGCGTGGACTTCGCCAAGAATGTGTAGGCTACTTCAGCATGTCTTTCTCCCATGTTAGGCTGCCATTGTGAGGGTTCTCAACGAGCATTTCCCCATGTTAAATATTCCACCAGGTATGTCACCAAACGCCCATTCAAATATAAATTTGTTTAATGTGATATTTATTTCCATGTAAATGGCTAGTCTATGTATACCCCGGCTGGGAGAGGCTGCCATTGTGAGGGTTCTCAACGAGCATTTCCCCATGTTAAATATTCCACCAGAATAAACGGCTGGCTGCCAATGGTTCCATCGTGGTCTCAATCACAACGCAACGAGAGAGTACGCAACCGCTACATATGGTAAACTATGATTATTATTAGGCCTGTATATCTAATGGTAGAAAACATGTAAAGCGTCTTGGATTTTGATCCAGGGCTGGTCACGAGGCCTGGGAGTCTTGGGTCAGAGCAGGGGTTGGGAGGAGCAGGAAGCTACTGACACAATGCATGCTGACTCCACTTCCTGGGCCCTAGACTATCTCGGTGACCATCTGTTTAGAAGTATTTGTGTTTGATTATGTGTGGACACCTAAAAAACAAGAAACTGCTGAGGACTGTGCTATTGTGTGTTTAAGAAGAGGCTCGAATCTGTTGACGAGCAGTGACTCTATAGATCTACTCAGGCTGTTATCGTTGTTGTTTTTCTTCAAGATAAAGTCTTTTTTCAATTCTTGCTCCGGACCCCTCGATTTCTTATACACTCTCTCTCTTGAATTAGTCTAAGTGTTTTATATCTCGGTTTATCTTCGACAACAGAACAATACAATTCATAGTAGGCTATATTTTTAAACTGATGAAAATTATGTAAGTGAAATCGAATGCATTGGTAGGCTACGTCAGGCCCAGCTTTGAATTAAAGTAGCCTAATGTCTAGCCTGGCTAACGGCAGACCTCATCTCAATCTACATTGAGAAGAAGTCTGGGAACCATACATTAATTTTCTCGTATTTGAGGCGTGGTTTACGATTGCCCAGAGCCGTTTATTGGGCGCTACGAATTTCTATCATATAAGGCTGTATGTAGCTCATAGCCAGCGTTCCCGCTAGACTTTTTCTTGGGCGGACAAATGTCCGACACTATTCCAGAATATCTGACAGTTGGAATATCTTCCGGACGTTATTCACTAATAATTAAATAATCACCAGAAGTCCACATTTAAACGACAAACGACACAAACTAATTTGCTTCAATAAATGCCATTTATTAAATTAGCCTAGGCAAAAAAAACATAACAGCCATTCTCGGCAAAAATGGTAAACGGGTATAAAATAATTAATTCGATAATTGCAATTCTTGCAGGCTACTTTCGGCGCAACTTCATGGCATGGTAGTGCTCCGCTGCTCGCGAAAAGTTGAAGTCTTTCAACCCCGGCCCAGGGCTCGATATGCGCATCAGCCTTGTCACCTTTTCCTCAGCTAGGCGGTTTCTGATAGATGTTTTAATCCTGTTTTGGAGAGAAAAGGCTTGTTCCGCAGGAACACTGGACACGGGGATTGTACTTGTGATTTTGGCCAGCTTTGCCCAGTCGGGAAAGATTTGTGCGTTCACACCAAACGCGACGGGGCGACAAGATCCCATACAAAGTGAACGCAGAGACGCGCATCAGGCAAATTTTTCGTGAGAGAAAACCGGCAACAAGTTCTGATTTGTCGCGCCACACTTTCGCCGTGCACAGGCGAGCGCGTTCACGAGGATTTGTGCCGCGACAAATTCGCTCGAGTTGAAACAGCGTGGCCACTGAGTGACATGTTTATGCATGTGCGGGTGCACTGCGCGCATTCATGAATGCACGTTCGTGTTTGCCTCCCTGGTTAGCTCGGCCAAGAACCGCTACTGGTTTTCATATGCTACTGATTAATTCATACATAAATGCGAACTTCTTTCTTTTTTTTCTCGGACATGTGGGCCGTTTACATTTTATTATACCGGCCATGCGTGCGTGCAATCGGCCAATGTCCGGCTATATCCGGCTAACGTGAACACTGCTCATAGCCGATCGTATCAATTATACCAGATGACGTATGTAAAGTTACAGAAATTCGATGAGGAAGAAGACGATGGGTGTGTCGCATAGGCGTCGTCATCGTCTTGCCGTCCCTCCCCGTTCTGTGATTGGTTCCCTATCTCAGGAGAAAATCGGATCCATGGAATCCAGGCTGCCTAGCAGCGTAAAAGGGTATGGGTATGGGTATACTGAGGCTACCGAATGTCATGTCCATGAGGAACACGCCCTATCAGAATGTTCGTAGGTATTATGGGTGGGGTGAGGAAGTTGTATTCAATTAAAATACGTACTCAGCAAGCAACAGAGGTGTCTAAGAGTGGTCCATATTATTTAGATTCAATTCTGAAATCTCTGTTTAATTCAGAAGTAAAGTAGAGATATAAAAATGGCGACGAGGATTCATTTGAGTTGGCTAGTTGGAAACTACAGTTTAGTTAGTTAGCATGGAGAAATCAGGGATTCAGCATTTTGCATGCTACACCGAGCCAGCCACACTTGGTTCCAGATGGAAGCGATGGCTGACGTCATTCCAGCTGTATGCAGACGGCAAAGGGCTTATCGTAGCCGCGGATTCACCTGATGCTACGAGGCAAAGGAGACGTGCACTGCTACTTCATCTTGCTGGACCAGACGTACTGGACATCTTCTCAGCTCTTCTGGACACGGGTGAGGCAACCCAATACGACGAGGCAGTGAAGGCGTTGAATGCATACTTTGTACCCCAAGTCAACACAGCGCTGGCAAGGCATGCATTTCAAAAAATGCACCAGAAGCCAGGTGAGATGGTACAGCAGTTTGCTACACGTCTGAGAGACAAGGTGTGAGAGACGGGGTGGTTACGGCGGAGAATCAGATAAGGGATGCGATAGGAAAGGAAAGGAACGTCGGAATATGTGAGACGGAAACTTATAGAAGAGGGTCATGGATTGATGCTTGCATCTACACTGGAAATAGCTGCCCGTTGTGAGAGCATCGATGAACAAATGGCGGACAAGTCTTGTGCGTTGGCTCGACCTTTCAAAGACGCTGTTACCCGAATTGCTCTTAAAGAAAAAAAGGGAAAGCATTGATATGGGAACGCAAAAGGTAAACCAAACAGAGACAATAAAAATGATGGGAAATGCTACAGATGTGGGAATACCGATCATATTGGCCGTGATCCGAAATGCCCTGCACGAGGGCAAGTGTGTCACAAGTGCCAAGGAAAAGATAACTTTGCAAAAGTATGCCGTAATAAAGGCATAAGGGAACTAAGGAAACTAAGGGAAACCAAAACAAAATGTGAACAATATTGATGAACGTGAGGACTTTGCATTTGCCATTGAAGATTTCCACATGCCAGAGAGACTCAACTTTTGAGTTGGGGGAGTAAATGTAAAAATGCTGATTGAATCTGGTGCAACAAGTAATATTATGGGAGAAAATGCATGGGGAAAATTGAAAGCAGAAAGCATTAAGTGCCACTCCTATACGTTCCTAAGACAGAGAGGAAACTTGACTCATATTCTTCGAATCAGCCACTAACAGTCAAGGGGGCATTCACGTGTGAGATGTCCATAGCCAAAAACCTGGAACAAGCTGAGTTCATCGTAATCAGGGAAAGTGGTGAGCCACTGATGGGAAAAGAGACAATGAGGGGACTGGGGGTCCTAAGGGGGGTCCTAAGAATAGGTGCCAACATTGCTGCCATCACAAGCACTAAGCAAACACTCCAGCAGCAGTACCCCGAAGTGTTCAGTGGAGTCGGAAAACTAAAAACAAGACAGGTCAGTCTACACATTAACCCAGAGGTGAAACCAGTAGCCCAGCCACTCAGGCGCATTCCATTCCACCTTAGGGGGGCAGTAGAGTCCAGAATTAAAGAATTGGTGGACTTGAACATCATTGGCCGGTAAACGGACCCACCCTGTGGGTGAACCCGGTTGTGATTGTCCAAAAACCTTCGGAATGATGTCCGACTTTGCTTGGATATGAGACGGGCCAATGAGGCCATAGTGAGGGAACACTTTCCAATCCCCAAAGTGGATGAGGTACTTCAAGGCATGAATGGCTTAATCGTATTCAGCAAGTTAGATTTAAAATGGGGCTACCATCAACTCGAACTGACTCCTGATTCACGTGATATCACCACATTTGCTATGCACAACGGAGTGTACAGGTATAAAAGACTGTTGTTTGGTGTGTCCTCCGCCAGCGAACAATATCAGCACGAGATAGCCAATGCTTTAGCTGGTATTGAAGGGGTGGAGAACATATCTGATGACGTGATCATACACGCATCTGACCAAGAGACGCACAACAGACGGCTGCACGCAGTCATGGCAAGACTCAGAGACACAGGATTAACACTGAATCCGGAAAGTGTCAGTTCAACATGGACAGATTGATTTTCATGGGCATTCTGCTGTCTGAAAAGGGCATTGGCCCGACAGAGGAGAGAATGCGAGCTGTGACAAGCACGGGAGCCGGAGACCGCCACAGAGGTGCGTAGATTCCTTGGGCCTCGTTGGATACAGCAATAGGTTTATCCCGCAGTTTGGAACTCTGTCAGAGCCACTGAGGCGCCTGACAAGGAAAGACATGCCTTTCAATTTTGGCCCCGAGCAAAAACAAGCATTCAGTGCTCTGAAAGCAGGTCTTGCTAAAGCAACCACCCTTGCTTACTTCGACAAAGAGGCACCCACCCAGGTAATAGCGGATGCAAGTCCTGTGGGGTTAGGCGCAGTCCTAGTGCAAAACCAGAAAGGAATTAAAGTCCCTGTGTGCTATGTAAGCCGTAGCCTAACTGAATGCGAACAGAGATACTCTCAGACAGAGAGAGAGGCATTAGGTCTAGTTTGGGCCTGTGAGAGACTACTGTACATCCATACCTGTATGGGCGACAGTTTGAGCTAGTCACAGATCATAAGCCACTGGAAGTAATATATGGTCCCCGCTCAAAACCATGTGCAGGAATAGAGCGATGGGTTCTTCGCCGACAGTCGTACCAGTTCAAAGTAGTACACATAGCAGGAAAAACAATATTGCTGACTCGCTATCAAGACTCCTGCCAAACAACGTGGAACAGGCGAAACATGTGCACAGAGCTGTGGAGTACATAAGGTTTGTGGCAGTGAACGCGACTCCAAAGACACTCACTACTCGAGAAGTGGAGGAGGGATCTGCCACTGATCAAGAGCTCCAGGAGGTGCGCAAAGCCATAGGAACTGGACACTTTGCGAAGTGCAAATCCCCCTATGCTATCATTACAAATGAGCTATGAAAAATAGGATATCTTGTTCTAAGAGGCGCACGTATAGTGCTGCCCCAGGCCTTGCAAACACGTGCACTCAGGGCCGTTGCACCAAATCCTGGGCCCTGTATACAAGAGGTACTGATGGGCCCCCCCCGATTCCCCCTACCAGCCCCTTGCGCTGAATTGTTGACGGGGGGGGGGGGGGGGGGGGGGGTAGAGAACAATTGTTGACCGGGGGGGGGGGGGGGTAGGAGGTAGGAGACGCGACTCCTAACACTATGGGCTGGTGGATAATTAAATTAAATATTTAAAAAATATATATATTTTTTTTTTGGATTGCCATGGGCACCCCCTCTGCCTTGGGCCCCCCCAGGACTGCCTCACTTTCCCCCGCAGTCCGTCGGCCCTGCTTGCACTAGCCCACGAGGGAAATTTGGGCATAGTGGGAACAAAGCAACATCAGAGGACTAAAGTGTGGTTGCCTGGCGTGGACAGGGCAGCTGAGAGACATTGCAAAGCCTGCCACGGATGCCAGATAGTTGCTAGACCTGACCCACCTGAACCACTGAGGCCCACAACGCTACCTGATGGACCCTGGCGGGGCGTTGCAGTTGACTTACTGGGACCTCTCCGTCCAACCACTCCATACTGGTGGTAGTAGATTATTTCGGTATTATGAATATGATGCCATGACCACCACCACAGCAGAGACAATTATCCGACCCTCCAGAAAAACGTGATTATGCGATCGATGCGATAATTCAACACATAATTAGCCAAAGTCTGCATATTCATGCGGGGGCCGCATTTTTTCTAATATGCCGCACTTTCACCGCATAAATTGCCGATTTCGTAATCGAAAAGCTGCATTTTTTGCAAGTTCCCGCAATTTCATTTCATTCATTTTTGGCCACAAGAATCACCAAAAAACGCTACATCTTTCTGCACCAGAAGCTGCACCGTGTCCATCTTTCTGGAGGGACTGAATTATAGACAGTCTGGAGTCAATCTTCAGCAGACACGGATTGCCAGTCACGTGTAAGTCTGACAATGGTCCTCAGTTCTGATCCGAATAATTCAGACTGTTGAATAATTCAGACAGAAAATGGCATCAAACACTCCAAAATATGCTCAGGCCAATGGAGAGGTTGAGCGTCAAACGCATAACTCATGAAAAGGATCAGGATTGCTCAATCAGATGGACTTGTTTGGAAAAAAGAACTGAGAAAGTATGTGACACTTTACAGGACCATCATCGATCCGACAACAGGTGAAAGCCCTGCTGAATTGCATTTCAACCGAAAAGTAAGAGGAAAGCTGCCTGAACTGATTGAAGTGCACACTGATCAGGCAGTTTGTGATCGTGACAGAGAAAAAAGCAAAGAGCAAGCTGTATGCAGAGGAGCACACCTATCAGAGGTCGGTGTTGGTGAAACTGTGCTCTTGAGACAAGACAAAACGGACAAATTCTCCACCACATTCAATGCAACACCACACAAGATAATCAGCAGGACAGGAAACAAGGTGGTAGTGGAATCGGCAACAGGAGCGAGGTATGCGAGAAACACCACTTTTGTCAAGAAGTACGAAGGGAATGGACTGAAGCAAGGGACATTCCAAGAAAAGGGGGAAATACAGGAAGCTGAGGATGATGCCGGAACCAGCGAGGCGATAGAAGAACACACACACACCATAGACACTCAGAGTCAACAAAACAGAAATTACGTTGACACACAGATAAAAACACACATGCTTTAAGGTTTCTTAAAGGAAAGCAATATGTTTACTAAGTAATGAGTTCTGACTAGTATAGTACTAACCAAGATGTGATTTGAATTGATTGATTGATTTTTTAATAGGTATACGTTCCTCTCTGGTGGTTGTTACAAATCTGACCGTTCAGAAAGAATTCCTGGAATGCGATGTCCAGGAATTCATGTCCATGAGGAACACGCCCTATCAGAATGTTCGTAGGTATTATGGGTGGGGCGAGGAAGTTTTATTCAATTAAATACGCACACGGCAAGCAACGGAGGTGTCTGTGGTCCATATTATTTATATTCAATTCTGAAATCTGTTTAATTCAGAAGTAAAGTAGAGATATAACACCTAATATGATGTAAAGGGCACAACGTCAAACTCAAGTATGATATAATTAAATTAGAAAAAAAAAAATTGGAGCCCTCATTCCTAGTTCCAGTTCTAGTCTTGAATCCTTAATTCCATTCTGGGTCTTAAAGAGAATAAAATATGTTGTCTATGAACATGCTCACACGTCCATCTATAAAAACGCCAATTACTTTTCAATTTGTCTGTGAGCATTGTGTCTGCCCGAAACTGTTTTGGTTCTCACTAGAAATTGGATATTTATGAGTTTATGAATAAATGTACAGATGGGTAGAACCTATACATTAGGGTAGCCTACAGGTTTGGCGAAGTTTAGGACAGGGAGGCATATTCTGCAGTGCTAACAAGGCTAGGACTCGAAGTGTAAAACGAACACTGCGTCCCAGCGAGTGACCCTATCCTTGCCTACAGTCGTGCAGTGCAAGGACATCTGTGATTATTGAGACAATAAGAATTCAATTTATTATTTATGATTGAGATGTCCAATTCACAGCCATTCTACTTGGCAAGCAAGCGTGCAAAAGGACACCCCTTCATATTTTGTGAATTGTTGAGAAGTTGTTTGGGTGACAAGTTAAAAGTTTGTTTAGGCAGGTTTTTATTTTCTTGCACCTTACTTTAAGTATTTCCATATCACCACTATTACGGAATCTATCTATGCTTCAATATCCTGATTCATCAAGTTGAGGAGGCACTAGCCTATACAATTTCATACCAAGGCCAACAGCGAGGTAATTTCAGCTTCTTCAAATTTTGCAAAAGAGAGCATTTAGGGAACCTTTATGGCAGAAGATCATAGCACAGATTATAGGACAACAGAAAAAAACTTAAAAACCCATCAAACCAAAGGGTGAATAAGACAGTATTTCACCTACACGCATCCAGCAGTGGCACAGCGCCGCTTCTGGAATACTAGCGCCACTGCAATCAGGCATGAAAACCATACCTATATATAGTAATAACAAATTATGTTGGGCGTCCCAAAAGCTATTTGTTGTATTGAAAAACTGTAATATCATAGTTGCCCACTACTGCACCGCCCTGAAGAGTTGCATTGTCTTTATTATTGTCATTGGAGAAATATTGTGTAAAAATACTGACCATAAAGAAAGACAGATGATAATGTATGTGGCACTAGTCCATGAATGGCTTACGACTAAATGTAGGAAGCATTAAGGGATGCAGTTACCCAACAAGCGCCATATTATAAGCTGGCCTACATATTTGGTTGTGTAGAACAGAAGCAACCGAACAATGAAAACCTGATGGTCAGAGGACAAATTGCAGACAGAAAACAATATTTCTGCTAACATTAATGCAAAAGAATGATTGCATTAATGGACGGATATCAGCACTGTGCACATGCACATCGGCACTGTGTTGACGACTGCACGCACATATCAGTACCTTGCACACTGTCAAACACATCAACATAGCGCACCGAACAAACAGTTCTGCACCGTAGATGGGAAAAATCTCAGGGGAAACATTGAAAATCCATGAATATCACCACATGTTAATCATTAACATCACAAACATATAAAATCTCTGGGACATTAACATTCATTGATCCTTCATCTCTTCGTCTCTCAATAAAAAAAGAAATCTTGGAACAGCATTGTATTGTATTGCTTTTGAAACAAAGGCCTACTCTGAGATTGCTTACAACTCCTTAAAATGACCGGTCTACAGTGTCTAGACTCTGCATGCAAGTCAGATTACAAAACTGTTCTCTGATTATTGACAGAACATAGCATTAATATGGTCAATCTCGTACCATATAACAAGTTATTCTTAAACAGAATCACTATATTCAGACACTGACAATTTTCAGTTGTCAAAGTACACAGGACATATGCAACAGATTTTTTCTTTTATTAATTGGTCAGTCTTTAATGCCTCCTAAAGAATACACCAGGCAGGTTATAAGACGATGGCTTTGTATTTTTTTAGATGCTACTCAAAAAAGCATGCTACATGCAATGTGTTGACAGAAATGCTAATTGTGTTCTGGCACTATTTTACAGGCTGGAGATGGAATCTGACTGGTTTAAGGAAGTTCAATAGGTGCAAAATTATAATCTTGACCTTGTTCAGGAGTTGAATTATTTGATTGATTTAAATATATATTATATACAATAAGTCCATACTTAATACGGTACAAATTGTGCCCCTATATACTGCAAAAATAGAAACAGAGTTCCACCACTTTTAATTAATTACTTTTGTCTTTAATCCTATGATGCTCATGCCGGATGTATAGTTTATTGTTAACTCTTTTTTTGGGGGGGGAGCTAACAATTATAATGAATAAAAAAAAAAAAAACTTTATTTTAAGTGAAGAACTTCATGGAATGTGAGCAATATTGGTCTATGTACAAATTGTATTCTCATATGCAATAACTTGGCTCAGATTTGAGGTCTAGTCAATATGCACCTACATTTCTTCTTGTTATTTAGAAAAAGCAAAACTAAAACTATTGCTATTTCACAGGCTGGAATGATGAATGCATTAACTTGAAAAACAAAACACTGGCTTCAGCCGGTGAAAACCACCATGCTCCCTGCTGTCCTACCCTTGGACCCCTCTACTCTCTAACCCTCATTACTCCAGCTGTCCCAGAAGCGCCTGCAGCGCCTGCGGTGAGAGCCACAGCATTTCCACCAGGTTGTACTGGCAGTAGCCCATCCAGAAGCCAAACAGCACGTCCGTCACGTTGTGCCTGCCCAGCAGAACACGGCTCAGTCCTACAGTGCCGGCCCACAGCAGGACAAGCACCCGCAGCGGTGCCGCCAGCACCAAGTGGGCCAGGAGAAAGCGGCCACACATGGCGGCACGCGTGGCGTGGCCGGAGGGGAAGGAGTAGCGGTCCACGGAGAAAGTGGCGAACATGTCCATGCGGTTGTGGACAGGCCGGCGCCGGCGTACCGAAGCCTTGACGATGCCCACCAGGACCAGGTCCAGTAGCAGGGCTGTGAAGGGAGAGCGAGAGAAGAACAATGTCAGTATAACCTATAACCGGGAAATGGCAGTAAAGCACAAAATGGTAGACATTGTTGTATATGGTGACAAGGTCAAGGGCACCTGTTTAGATAAATAAAGAAGCATTCACTTACATATAGCAGGTCATACTGGACCACAGAATAAGCTAATCTTATTGGGACTCTTCTTGGAGCCTGAATTCTACGTCTCTAAAATAGTCATAACACATCTTCTTTAACTTAATCAGGTAAAACTGGAGACTGAATGCAGAATCCATTACCCCTTTCCTTCCAGATCTTGGCTTTCACTTTACTATTTCTATTTATGGATGTAATGATTTATTCAATACAAGGAAAAACCTTGACGTACCAAAATGACCTGCTTTTTGAGACGAAGGATTATAATGGATTTAAAAAGGCCATCAATCTGTACGTTTAAACGAATGTGAGAGAACCTACTTTGCGTTTTTATTATTATGATCAACACATTTCTTCACAAATTGTCCTTTGACCTCTGAGAACGTTAGACCATCAAAGGTATATAATAGGTAACTAATTTCTGGCAATGAAAGGCACTGGCTTGATAGTGATATAACTTGACCAAGTAGTTCACATCTCTAAACAGAACTCACAGGCAGTAGGCCTACAAATGTAGATGGATATTGCATAATGTGATGTTATAAACTAAGATACAATTTGAATGTATAGGCCAGGCACATATATAAATGTATTACATATTAGTATGTATCGATGTATGAGAGAATGTAAGGCTCCACCGAATTCCTACATTATACAATACAACCAAGTTGGTTGGTCCCACTGTGGCACAAAAAATGACTGACGACGATTTTAAGTCGTTGATAGTTGACAGATTATATCTATATTTGATTCTTAAATTGGTCTTGGTTAGGAAAAGCTTGGTCAACATCTCTATCGCTCATGGAAGATGTGGAGAATACACAGCATTTCCTGAGAATGGACTCATTGGCTGCACTAATGGCTATTCCTTAAATTTCATTCAACATTTTCGACACTGACGGTCATTCACAACAAGCACAGATTGCAGCTACGTGAAGTGTGCCGCATGTAAAATTCCCAAAGATCTTGTAAAAGAAATGTTTAATATTTGGAATCGTAGGCAAGGCCAAAAGTATAAGAACAAAAAACGGGTTACCCATGAAAAGGTTTAACATGACTTCTTGTCCTGCAGTACTGTCACTCTTATAGATGCAGTAGGCTGTCCCAACCAGCCAAGGGATCCCATGGCCGGAGATCTCTATCAATTTCATCAACGGTCGAATACTACCCCATGAGGAATCTTCACAGGCGCAAACCCCAAGGCATTTGGAAAGCCACAGGTCTATGGCAAGAAGAGAGCTAAGCGCTATTCCTAGGATAGACGGGTTGAGCCGCATACAGTCCTCTTCTGGCATCCCCTGGCCGCTGGTTGAACCGGTGGAAGAACCGGAGCCGCGGCGCCGTGTGGGGCTCTCCGAGGCTCTTAACCGGGCAGTAGTAGTGTCGGAGCCCTGCCTCTGGATAAGGTGCGGTGGCGGTGTTCGGTTCAGCGACATGAACTCGAAACGGCCGTTGGAGTTGCCAAGCACAGGACTACCACCGCTCCGTAAAGGGTTTTTCGCTTTTGGAGAAGGCATTTGTATCTCTTGGAAAATACACCGTTTTCTCTATTCCAAATGCACCACGCTTTTCGGTATTCTGCGGTGACTTGAGCGCAGGATGTCGATTTATTTATTTATTTCAATTCATTGCTTCACATTTGACTATTCCTGTCACGTCCCGAACGACTTCCTCAAGCCGCCATTGTTGTTGTTCCTACCGCAATGGTAGATGGGAAATACTGTATTTTCAGAGGCAGGCTATGCACCTTCCGCTACAGTTCCCTCGAGTAGCCAATATATTTGCTCAGGTTTTGTAGAATAGGTACCTTGCTAGTCAGAATGATGTCCATAGTGTAATTTCAATTCGAAAAATAAATATCGAATTTTATCGAATTACGTAGCAGGGAAAATCACGCCTTCTTCCGGGTTCACACAACCACTCATACTTTGTGGCCGTTCATATGGTGCGGTTGAACTTCACGAGCGAACCAATACTACTCTCGCCATTCATTGTCCAATTTTGCCTACCGGTGAGACAGGACCATGCCCGGGGTTTTGCTTGGAGATGTGTTCCCTAACTTCGAAGCCGAAACCACCATCGGTAGGATTAAGTTCCACGACTTCCTAGGAGACTCGTAAGTTCGTTGGTCTACTCTAGTAACTCGCTTAATTGACTGTATCATTTTGCATGACGAGGCCCATCTGTGTTGCATAACCGGCCTACATCAGCTAACGTTATGAATAACAAGAGCTTTTAATATACGTTTTAGGGATTTCAGATAAAGACAACTACGGAGAACTTTACAAGTGTTCTGTACCTGGTTATTATTATAAACAAATGATGCAGGTAAACACATTTTTAACAACATATGGATTATGGAAACTTTTTATAATATATGAGGACGGAATACAGAATGGGTGCTATTCAACAAAATGGTAACACACAGCACTCACCCAACTTACTCCGCCTAACAATTATTGAAGTTACTGAATCAGTCCATTGGTGGGGAAAGTTGGTTTAAGTTTAGTGATGATCGTTGATTAACCTGACATTCTAAACCACTGGTTCTCAAATGGGGCTACGGGTGGTGCCCCTAGGGGTACTTTGGAATATAGCAGGTGGTACTCAGATAATGTAAAGCTTACTATAACTATAAATTCTGAAAGCTGGAGAATAGAAAATCGAGTGGTACAAGTGGTTCAAGTGGTTGAAACGTCTCCCTTTTTAATGTTCATGTTAACACTGACAAATAAAACGCACATAGATTATTTAATTTTGTGGCGGTGAAGGGGGGTACTCACTTGAAAAAACATCTTAGAGGGGGTACACTAGTGGAAAAGTTTGAAAAACACTATTCTAAACGATAATGCTTTATTTTGAAGGTGGGGGATCCTGTTCTCCCACCCAAGGGACTTCACTCCCGTGTGTACCACTGAGCTTGCATGTGCGGCCGGCATCACCGGTGAGTTCAAGAAACGGGGAGTCAAGATGATTGCGCTGTCCATCGACAGTGTGGAGGACCACACCAACTGGAGCAAGGTTTGAGTCATGCACTTACTCTGTGGTTTTCAATTCCTGCTTTTGGTAACTGCTCCCAAGGAAATGAGTACCCCCAGGTAATACAATGAGGCCGATGCTAAATAATGAATACCCCTTTCAGTAAAGTTGAGGAAGAGAAAGACCAGTATTTCAGGTTTAATGAGGAGTGTCAACGTGAGGGAGTGTATGAAATTGATAAGGTGTGTGTGTGTGTGTGTGTGTGTGTGTGTGTGTGTGTGTGTGTGTGTGTGTGTGTGTGTGTGTGTGTGTGTGTGTGTGTGTGTGTGTGTGTGTGTGTGTGTGTGTGTGTGTGTGTGTTATGCATGCAAGTGAATGAGTGTTGAAGGTTAATGATATGGCAGGCACATCATTTTAGCCCATGTCAATCAATAACACATTATGTCTACGGCACGAATAGGCCGAATACAATACCCCTACATTTAATTATGTTATTTGTCATGTCATCCTTTCAACCATTTTTACCATAGTAAACTATAAATATATGTTTTATTGTCAAAACATCGCTTCATTACTTGTGACCCTGCAAATTTAAGTCAACCCCCCTCTCAGAGACGTACACGTATCATTACCGCCAAACAAACAAAATGTATATCTTAAAGAACGACGCTGATCTTATGTTAACAGAGTTTAGCAGTGCTTCAGGATACAGAAGAATGGCCACGAACACAAACATACATGCACGCACGCACACACACAGTAACAATACAACTGTACACCGTTATGTTATCAAATTGAACATATAGTCACGTACCGCATTAAAAATAAACACAACTGAAGGGTTCAGCTGCTTTTTCTATTTCTTCTTAGACGGCTTAATTACTACAAAAAATGTCACCGTTATCACGGTACATTTTATCGAGATTGAAATAAATATTGATTTTTTTGTCCACCCCTAAACTCAACTCAATCCAATTGAGGAATCCCCCTTTTGAAGGGATGGGGAAAGGCTCATGTATCTCCTTAAGGTGACAGTATCCCTGTTGTTCTGTTGGATAGGATGTGATGGCCTTCAACGGTGAAACTGGCACCCCATTGCCTTTCCCCATCATCGCCGATGACAAGAGATCGCTCTCAGTCCAGCTGGGCATGTTGGACCCGGATGAGATCGACAAGGATGGGATGCCTCTCACTGCCCGCTGTGTAAGAGTCTTCCTTAGCCGCCCATCCTCATTTTCTAAAGGTCGATGCCGTTACGGCATGACACACCATTTCAATACCCTATAGTGACTCCACATGTGGCCTTGTCCGCTCAGATGCATGCTAAGTTCTCATGGCTAATTAACATCCCACCGTGTGGTAACATATCTATAGATAGACAATCGTCTATGTCTATCCATAAATATAGATAGACATAGACAATCTTTGATGTCTAATCCCTGAGCAGTGGGGATATCTTCTACTTAACCCAACTCACTATGTCCCCCCCAGGTGTTTGTGATCGGACCGGACAAGAAGCTCAAGTTGTCCATTCTCTACCCGGCAACAACTGGAAGGAACTTTGATGAGCTGCTGAGGGTCATAGACTCCCTGCAGCTCACCGCTCAGAAGAAGGTGGCCACCCCTGTCAACTGGAAGGTATAGATACGCCAAGATCCACAGATAGAGTAACATTTATATTAGAAGTAAACTTTTAATCATAGGGAATTTAACTAGTTAATAGTATGAACACTTCAATAGAACAAAAAAAATGAGGTTATAAATGGTTTGTATAATTTTGTCCTGACGAAAGCTGCTTTCATTTTTTAAATTGTAATTATTGTTATGCAAATCAAACCTCTCTTCTACTTTTTGTTTTCAGCCTGGTGATAAAGTAATGGTCATCCCCTCTCTTTCCGAGGCAGAGGCCACCGCCCTTTTTCCTAATGGGGTGACATGCAAGGAACTGCCTTCTGGGAAGAAATACCTGCGCTTCACCCAGCCCTGATCAGCCAATTAGACTACCCAAACACCAATTACACTAATCCAACTCACCATGGAGTTCACTACTCTCATCATGTTACAGATATCCCAAGATTTGTATGCGAGCACTTAGAATAAACCGCCAAATCAACTGAACTCTAGAGTTTTCAAACATGTAACGTTATACTCTACATGCATGTTATTGAATGACAACAATAAAGACTTATTTCTTTCAGAGCACACTTCTGCGTACTGATTGAAACTGTGGGCATATGTATATGCCGTTAGAATTAATATAAACATCCCAATTTGAAGGGAGTTAAATTAGGGAGGGGGGGGCTGGGTGAAATAATGCATTTTACAGTTTTTCTCAGTCACTTTGGTACATTTCTCGAATCATCAACATTTGCAAAACAGTAAATGCATGTCTCGAAACAATTCGTACAAATAGCAAAACACCATGGATTACCTGCAAAAGCAAGTCTCTTGCTAAAAATCCTTAGTTCATCTCTCAAAAGTAAATATCTTTGTCAATGAACATTGACCATCAGAATGTCAAGTCATTGTGTACGGATAAGACAGTCAAATTAGTCATGTTGTCAATATAAAAGTACTCTGGAGGGATGTTCTGATGTAAACTAAGGCTAAAGCTTTCAAGAAAATTATTGTCAATTGTAGGCTACACCTTAGTGTATGTGGGAGATTGATTGCAAGAGACTGGAAAAGATTCACATTTACACTTTGACTGTTTGACTGTCGACTCTACATGCATTGCTGTAGGAATTACAGGGCAGTCTTCCTACACTACCTGACGTCTGTTGGGCAACAAATTCCCATTCTCACACAGCCTCACTCCTCTTCCTCCTCATCTTCTCTCTGGCTGTTGACCTTGTCCTTCCATTGTAAGACATTGTAACATTGTGTTGTGCTCCAGCTATGTATATACTTGCCAGTTGATGGTTCATGAGATACACCATTGAGCTATTTCAGTAAACTGGTTGATAGTTTGTTGATCTAAAACTTTACACATTTCCCTTCTTTAGAGAAAGGCAAGATTCACCTGGTAGCAACTTACAGGGCAGATTTAGAAAATAAAAGTCATATGTAAATGTATAGAAATATGCTTGACATATTATGACAACTTGTTCAACCATTTTGCATGTAAAGACTCATGCAATGAACTAATGCCTACATGTTGTTGGGGTGACACTATTCAATAGAGACCCATTACAATACATTTGTATCAACCTGACATGATAATGTAGGAAAGAGCAGAGAATTGTAAATAATCCTTAGCATGAATGTACCAAAGCATTTGCAACTTGTTCAAAGAAATTAGAAACTGCCTTTTTGATGTGCACAAGTGACACAATATATGTGAAGATTGAACAGTTAGTTTTGAGAATTTCAATTCTGATCTGAGAAATGCACCAAAGCGACTGTAATTGTTCCTAATTGTTCAAGCTGAACCATTTAGAGATGTTTAAATTATGCACTTTTAAAATGGGGTGAATAGTAATTTCCACATGGTGACTCGACTACAATGTTTTTCCTAATAGCCTTTTTGCCTATGTGCTATACAGTAACAGTAACAAGACAAAATGTTTTCAATTAAAAACAAATGTAAGCAGCTTTCCCAATGCTCAATATTTTAGTGTTCCCCTTTGACCAGTAGATGTCCTCCTCGTTCTCTTCAAGCCCAACAACTCTCAAAAAATAAAAAAATATTGTACTATAGGCCTATACCACAAACAGGGGGCGGCACATACACTGTAATGGTCCTACAACTCATGTTTTCAAAGCATAACATAGGCCTACGATATCTTTAGTAATTTTATCGTTTCAGTTGAAATTAATGCAAATCACGTTGATCTATTTATTAAGCATTTAGGTACTGAAAAACGTTTAGCTGCTACTTTATTCTACATAGCATCAGGTGTTCCCATTGGTCTCCCTGCCTCGGAAGTAACATAGGCTATGCTTGAACGGCCCTACTTACATTGACCTTGGGTGTCTTGAAAGGCGCCTCTAAATTAAATGTATTATTATTATTATAGGCCCATCAATGCCGACGTACATTCTAAAATAAACTGCTTCAGTACTCAACGTTTTGGGGGAAAACATTTACTGTTTCTACAAAGCTGTGAGAGAATCACATGAATTACTTAAAGTAGTCTGAAGGTAAAAACAATCATGCCCATGACACACACGCACACACACACACACACACATGCTGGACAGGAATGCACTCTGAAGATAGCCAAAGAAAACAGATGGGATTTCCTACAAGTGTGGGGAAGAGCATAGTCTAAGCGAGGCCAGATTAAATATATTTTCAGACCCTCCCAACTAAATTCTGTTGTCTCCACCTACTGTCCACCACCACAAAGGGAGGGTTTCTTAATATATGTGTGTGTTTGTGGAGGAAAGAGGGCGTTCATCCCTTCACTAAATCCTCCAGACCATACACAAAGCAGGTCCCTGATGTTTTGTCTCCCAATGTAATCTAGTAGTTCACCGTTTTGTTTTGGTCTGTGTTGATGTGTTACTGGGAATCAGCCTGCGGTGATCCTCCTTTATAAAGACAATGCAGTGCCACACACTGACTCATAGTGGGATCTCACTAGGATCTCTTCAATTCACTATCACTGTGATAATCAGGTCCAACGCAAAACCCCTCCTTCTTTCTATCTAAAGATCTAGTACCCATCTGCATTGAATGCTTGACTTCTCAGTGTCACCCAAAGTGACTCCCAGAGAGACGCGCCACGGCGATCAAATACATTGCTCAAATTCCAGACTACAATGCCCAGTGTCAGAGAATGCATGGCTCTCTGGTTGTTAGACGCTGGCTTAAAGGCCCACTACTGCCCTCCCACACCAGCCCCTCCCCCAACCCCCTATTCCAATCCCATGCCAGCTCCGACCCCCCCCCCAATCCCCACCCATTTCCAACACACTCTAGCTGGGAGTAACCGAACACCAGCATTGGCCACAACTATCAGGGGAAAACACAAACACTGTACCAGCTGCTGGTACACCACCGCGTTCTCCCTTTCTCCCTCTGTTCCTCTCTACATCCCTCCCTCTCACCCCCTGCTTCTTTCAGTTTTTTACTGATGCACATAACCTATGTATGTACATACAGGTAAATGGCTTGAACATGCAGACACACAGCATCACAGTTTAATACACATGCATATTTATCCATCCAAAATCAAACTCTGGCTTTAAAGCTCCATAATCCCGACGGCCCAGCCCTTTCTGCTGACAACCATGGACGGATATTCCCCAACGAGATCCATTGGCTGTGATTGTCTAGCTTGGTGACTGTTATTTGTACTGTTCAGGTCAATCACAAATGCAAGATTAAAAACTTAGGAGTAGGAATACAAGAAGGAGTTTCCATTTTAGCCTCTAGAGGAAAAAGCTTTTCTTATCATGTATTCAAAAGCTTTTGACTATGGCTTTGATATGGATTTATTGTCAAGAGTTTCCTGAAAAGTGCAAATGTAGACAAATTTGGAATCCAATTTTCTCTCCCTCTGGCTCAGTTTTATTCTGTGCACATTAAGTCATTATCACATGTATTTGCTAAGTAGAAGAATAGTATATACATCCAATGTTCTGAATATGAACCCCACATGAAGCCTTCATAAGGTTAAGCCATAGACAAAATAAATAACTCCCTTTCATATCAAAGAGAATAGAACATGATTTCCTGATACAAACAAACACATACTCACAGACACAAACTCACACACATACACACTCTCAAACACACACACACACACACACACACACACAGAAACGCATGCACAAAAAGAATCCTAACACACATACATTTACTGCAATCCTGATGCTTTCCAGAAACACTCCCTCCCTCCCTCCCACACATTGCCTGGCACCACCTCACCCTCCATTACACCCTCTCGTTCTTACACACACACACACACACACACACACACACACACACACACACACACACACACACACACACACACACACACACACACACACACACACACACACACACACACACACACACACAGTTCTGATCCCTCTTATCAAATCCAAACACCACTTTGCCCTCCCTCTATCATTCCTACAAGTGAAATATTACAGAATGTGTCTCTGTGAATATCTTTGGAAGTACTATTTCAGTGTTTCTTTTTTTTTTAATCACGGCCAGGGGAGGTCATGTAAAGAAGAGGGATTGTTCTGTGAAACTGCAGTTGTTTCAAAAGGTCAGTGTCTCAATAGTTATACTTGTGTGTTGCGTGCTCATATTTTGTGTCTTGGATCCATATAGATGTGTTGTCCTGCTAACTCTCCATTGTATATGAGCACGCTTTTGTGTAGCATGCTCATATTTTGTGTCTTGGATCCATGTAGATGTATGTTGTCCTGCTAACTCTCCATTGTATTGTTGAACCTGAAAAAATATGTGAAATCAGTTCAAGACAGTGAGCAATGAGTAGGAAACGTAAAATAAGAAGCAATCTTTGAGAAAGACAAAATATGAAACCAGTAGATACTTGCCCTTGGACTCTTTTTACTCCCATCAGTGTATGGGTCATTAAGTGTGTTAACACACGCACACACACACACACACACACACACACACACACACACACACACACACACACACACACACACACACACACACACACGCACACACGCTCACAGGGACATAAAAGTACACATCTCTACCGGGAGAGAGGAGTCATAACAATAAAAGTGATGAAAGCATATGATCCAAGTGGCTAGATGGATGCCATTGTTTTGATGGCGCCCCATAAATACACCTTCTCGACAGGCCATCAGCCAGTCCCCCTCCCGCCGCTCTCTGGACACACAAGTGACCGCGGGTGAGAGCTCGTTAGCGCTCCGGAGGCGCGGTGATGAATGTGGAGGTAAAAGTGCAATCACTCTCCATGCGTATCTTTTATCTCTCCCTATCAATATGGCTCACTTTTCTCTGCCTGTTTTGCCCGGTCTCCTGGCCCCACCCCCTCCCTCCGGTGGCTCTATTAGAGACACATTGATCACCTACTAGGTGGCACATCACCTGAGTAATGGCCCAAGGGTGTCTGGAGTGTAAAACTACCCAACGCAGCATCGGCAAGGGCTTTTTCTCCATGCATGGTGACAAGGCAAATGGCTTTCCACATAATAAAGTGAGCCTGTTGTGTGTGTGTGTGTGTGTGTGTGTGTGGTTGTGTAGGGGCCATCATAACAGAGTGGACCCTGTGCCATTAACAGGAAACATCCAACAAAGTGACACTTAAAGAGCATCCGCCATGCCCAACGTATAGTGTGTTGTAGTCTTCTATAATATTTCAACTGTGTGTGTGTGTGTGTGTGTGTGTGTGTGTGTGTGTGTGTGTGTGTGTGTGTGTGTGTGTGTGTGTGTTGTGGTATCCCGGTGCTCGGTTGAGCCGGAATCCACGTACAGAACTCGCTTGGCTTTGGGGTTTTGGCCATTTCAGGCATTTATTTAACAATCAACTTAACAATCAAATCAAGAAGGAGATGCGGTCTCTCGGGCCTCCGTGGGCCTCTAGGCTCTCTCACTGCCACGAGCCCTTCCTTCCTGCTCCCGTGCCCGTCCTGTGCTGTGCTGGTCCTCCTCTTAAAATGGCTCCTCCGCTTTCGGCCAGGTGTCCCCCAATCACCCTGATTGGGGTGCCGAAAGGGCTGCTCTCTCTCGCCGGCTGGTGGGTGGGGGTGGTACACCCCGTCCTCTACGGTACCCCGGGCCCGTCCAGGCCGAGGACCACGTGGCGGGATGCCACAGTGTGTGTGTGTGTGTGTGTTAAAATATTAAACACTTGAAGTAAGTAAGGGTATTCTTATTACAACTTTTCCACATTTCTGGAGCTTATTAAACAGATCAAACCCAGAAACAACAAAAAAGGTATAGAGGAGCACAGCTCGGTATCATTGCTCAATGCAAATGTTGTAGAACAAGCAAGACCTGGATCGGCAAGCAAGAGAAAAAAAAAGCATTTCTAAAAAGCATTTGAAAAAAAACAGCATGGTGTTTTTGTATCTGTTTCTTTCCAGGTAGTTTATTTCCCAAAAGACTTTTGCGGGAGGAAAGTTGATACACACTGAAACACTACCGCTGCCTGGTGTTAAGAGGAATACTGTGTGTGTGTGTGTGTGTGTGTGTGTGTGTGTGTGTGTGTGTGTGTGTGTGTGTGTGTGTGTGTGTGTGTGTGTGTGTGTGTGTGTGTGTGTGCGTGAGTGCGTGCGTGCGTGCGTGCGTGCGTGCATGCGTGAGTGCGTGCGTGCGTGCGTGCGTGCGTGCGTGCGTGCGTGCGTGCGTGCGTGCGTGCGTGCGTGCGTGCGTGTGTGCGTGCGTGCGTGCGTGCGTACGTGTTAACACACAAACCTTTGTATTTTGAGTTGAAAGGGGTGGGTGGGCAGCAGAAGTAAAGTAAAATAAAAAAGACATGGGGGATGGGGTCTCCCTTAAAAAAAGAGGTGATTTGGTTACCATAGTAACTGTATATGGTTTTGGATTATTTTCCAAACCATAATGGGCTAGGTCGAAACAGTAATGAAACCAGTCTGGCTTTCCTGGCTCTGACATCCTAGGTCATGTGCCCTCGCGCATGACACGCACGCACACAGACACACATGGACACATGAAGGACGGGGGAACACATGTTTCACTTTAGTGCTTGTTTATGTAAATCCAGAGATGGCAGAGGAGCTCAAGGTTCACTATCAATTAAAGGGATGGTCGTAAAACCAACTATTGTAAACAAGCGCTGCCAAGTTCACAGAGAGAGAGGGTGAGAGAGAGAAAGAGAGAGAGAGAGAAAAAGAAAGGGAGGGTGGGAAGCAGGGGGGAAACAACCAGATTTTCTTGTCAAATCATTGTTTAAGAGACATAATGGTGTTAACACAGTCAACACACTGTTCACAACACCTCTACATTCTTAATAAAACGCTAGTTTTTCCATTGTGAAAAATAATGCAATGTATATTTCTTCAACACAGGGATTCTGATTCAGGATGAGCTTCTTATACTCTATGGTATTGCCAGGGGCATCAAACTCTCGCTGGACTGCTGAAAACCCAGTATTCTGGTCTGTTGGTTTCAATAGCTATGTGTGCAAAACAGTGTGTGTTTATGGGTTCTCAGTAATAAGCCCGCAGAAGGAGTGTAATACATCTGTGTGTTTGTTAAAGAAGCAATGCAGTGCCCGCCTATGTGTACCAATAACTTGCCCTAAAATGTGTGTGTGTGTGTGTGTGTGTGTGTGTGTGTGTGTGTGTGTGTGTGTGTGTGTGTGTGTGTGTGTGTGCGTGCGTGCGTGCGTGCGTGCGTGCGTGCGTGCGTGCGTCTGTGTGTGTGTGTGTGTGTGTGTGTGTGTGTGTGTGTGATTGCGTGTGTGTGTGTGTGTGTGTGTGTGTAGGCTTGTGTTTGTGTGTGTGTGTTTGTGTGTGTGTGTGCGTGTGTGCCTGTGTGTGTGTGTGTGTAGGCTTGTGTTTGTGTGTGTGTATGTTTGTGTGTCTGTGTGTGCCTGTGTGTGTGTGTGTGTGTGTGTGTGTGTGTGTGTGTGTGTGTGTGTGTGTGTGTGTGTGTGTGTGTGTGTGTGTGTGTGTGTGTGTGTGTGTGTGTGTGTGTGCGCCTCTGTGTGCGTGAATGTCTCCTCTGTCTTGGCATAATGAGTTCCACTGGGACACCCTCACCTTCAACCCCTCCCATACCCCCCCACACCCGGCTCCAACCCTTCCCCTCTCTCCTCCGTTCCCTAAACTTGGCCCTATTAACCCTTCGCTTCCTTTCCCATGTTGATTTAGCTTTGGTTGTGCTGGGGAGGGAAAGGTGGATTGACCGCCTGTACACATGTTTATTTATACATGGGGAGTTTTGAGGTTTGAGGGAGAAAGGAGCGGGAGCTGGGAGGTGAGGGGGTGAGAGGAGAAGAGGGTGAGAGGGTGAGAGGGTGAGAGGGGGTGGTAGAATGTGTCAGCGACTAGCGTCTCCTTCAAGTGCCGCTTGTCCGTTGGGGAAAAGGAAAAAAGCAAAAGAGAAAAGGAAAAGACACAAGACGAAACCTTAGCCACGGATCAGAGGCTTCACACCACACGCCAACCCGGGAGGCGGCCATGGTTCGTCTGCCACACCGCTCACGCACACAGCGACATGAGTGACATGATCAAATGAACACACACACACACACACACACACACACACACACAACGCCACCTTCGGCTGAAAACCATCTGGGGTCGAAGGTCATGCGCTGGCCTTTACTGAGAGGGATTTTAAGTGTGCTGGGCATATTGACATGTCCTTAACTTGGTATCCAGCAGACCTCCAAAGCTTTATCAAACATCCTGGGGGAGACGGCATAGAGCCTTTGGGCGGAAACCTAATTTGTGCGAGTCGATCTTTCAGTATAATTCTACAGTGGCTGGTCTACAAGGTGCTGTCCACACCGTTTTTCTAAGTTTACCCTTGAAGAGTTTGTAGTCGCCAATTAGCCCTCGCCTCCAGTAACATGATTGGTCAAAACAAATATGAAGCGTAAGAAAGTGAACTGTCCCATTCACCCAGATTGGCGGTTGTCTGCCAATCTGGGTGTCATTAAAAAAAATACTTTGGAAAAAGACTTTCTGATCCAAGTTCCAAAAATAACTTGCATATATGAAAACCATAAGGCATTCCATTCTATTCCAGTGCCACGTGCACGGGCATTGGGATGAGTAAGTGGTTTGATTGGACAAGGAATAAAGGCAGTCCAATCCCACGGTGGGACCAGCCTCAGACACACCGTCCTGCTAAACCTCCAGTGACCTTCTCAAGTTATCCCAGTCAGGACCAAAGAACATCATGCTCATTGTGGTGTTAAGCAGGCCCATCAGTTTCAGTCCCATTTCCACATTGTGGGGGGTCGTTAGTTCACGGTGGACATGTGTATTACATTTCTGATCCTGAGAAGTGTTCAGAGAAACAAAGACATTTGCAGGTCTAAGCTGTGAAACCTAAACCTAACTTCCCTTCTCCTTTTGTGGCTCTTTAATCTTATCTATAACATTGTGGTGCCCAGCGAAAGTTAAACATTCCCCCTTCAGTTCTGTGATTACGGACATGAATTGGAGGTTGCAAGAATGTCAGTAAATTGTGACTTGTTTGTTTTAAAATGGACATTTAGAGCGTCCTAATCATGATATATGCTTGGCCCTTTGTCATGTAGCATTGTGGTCACGAGTCGGGGCAAAGTGATTAGGACAATTGTGTAGTTCCAAGACTTGCCCGGTGTTCTGCTCAATGAGATCATGTTCAACGTGACAAATGCTGCCAAAAGCCACATAATAAGTCCAAGCTTATACATGCATGGTTTATTTCTGGGAAAAATAAATAAATGTTATTGCCTTTATCTAGATCCAGGTTGGAATTGAATCAGGATCAAGAATGACCGTTCACTGTAAGTGTGCATTGGCCTTTTTTTTTTCTCCTTTTCTATTCTGCAGAATTCCACTTAGCAGACATAAGCAGGCACTGTTTGAAGGACTGTGGTGCACAGGTACACACTCTTTGAAGAATATGCTGTCAGTTTTCAGACAGGCCGCCAGATCAGGGGATCAGAACTCTTGAATAGTGCGGTCTCAAGAGGGATTTCCCTGGACAAGTCCTACACAGACACACAGACACAGAGCCACATACACGCACGCTCACACACACACATACCCACACACACCCACACACACCGGTATGTGTATGGTGTGTGTGTGTGTGTGTGTGTGTGTGTGTGTGTGTGTGTGTGTGTGTGTGTGTGTGTGTGTGTGTGTGTGTGTGTGTGTGTGTGTGAGAGAGCCATCTAACCTCACTAATAGTGGAAGTGGAGCCATGCTTTGGTTACAGGTCACCTGAGCTGGCTCGATCGGTTTCAAATTGATCACTTGCAACCCTGTAATGTGTTGTCTGAACCTCTATCTCGCTCCCTCCCACCACCCACCCTACCTCTCTCTCCCCTCCTTCTCTCTCTCTACCTCTCTCTCTCTCTCTCTTGCTCTATCTCTTTCCCTAAAAACCCATCTGTAGAATAAGAAGACTAGGAGGCATGAGAGAGAAGGATTCGTCTATACCGCTGCCGGTCTTATCACGTCAGTCAACATTTCTATCTGAAAATCTGCCTCCAAAATACAAGTTCTGAAGATCCAGCTGATCTAGGATCTGTTGCCTATGTCATTCCTCTCACTCAGACTTTCTCACTCTCTCTCTCTCTTTCTCTGTCCTTCTCCATCATTTTCTAAAGGACTTCTAGAAGGGCAAGGGCTATTTCTGAGCTCAAAATCCCCTTGCACGATAGTAGTGGACAGAGCGACAGAGAGACAGAGGGTGAGACAAAGATTGAGAGACAGAGAGAATCAGAGAGACAGAGAGAGAGACTAAGAGAGAGACACTCCGACAATGTAACTAACATACGAGAGAAGACACTCTTTCATCCTATTTCTTAAGGGGTCTGTTCAACGGGTGTCCAGTATGTATTAAGTAGTCTCTGTGACCCTCTGCCCAGGGGGACCAGGGTGAAACACCCTGGTTCACAGTCGCTCAGGGCCGCTCCCCACTCACAGATCTTAGTTTTTCCTCTCCCGTGATGGGGCACCGAAAGACTGACATGGGGGTGAACTGTCAACGCCACTGTATCGTTATTCATACTCTTACTATTATAAAACATCGAAAACTACCCCTCAGTCATGCTGTGGACATAGGCAACAGCACCAGTGGTCAGCGTGCCAACGGTTGTACCTATTTAAATAAGGATCTTTGTCTCGGGTTATTCTGTGCTACGGTTACGGCTCTGCAGGGACCCTTAAATAAAGCAGAACACAATACTTAGACTGTAGCAGTTGGCTTAAGTGAAGGGGTGGGGGCACGCCAGACCTTGCCCATTGTACAGAAACTCGCGTGTTGTGCAGCTTAACTCACGTCACGGTTTACATGCCCTCATTGGTCACATTTCCTTTATGTTTCTCTCTTTTTGAAAACACAAGCCACTGGAATACCAAGCCATGATTTGGTGAATAAGAGTATGCAAAGAGACTGCTGTGGGGTTAACCGCACCATTTATCGTACAATATATTTTCAGTTTTGGGGATAAACCCAGATGCCCAATTCTAATCATTATTCAAAAAACTGCACCCTGCACACAGTGAAGACGTGACTGTCGCTTGCACAATCGAAACCAGGGCGGCACCAGAGTGTTTGACCACAAGTAGAGCCAATCCCCTCCCAATCCCCAAACACAAAGACACACATATACTTACACACACACACACACACACACACACACACACACACACACACACACACACACACACACACACACACACACACATGCACACACACACACACACACAAACTAACACACATACACACACACAAACACACACACACACACACAGACACACAAATACAAACTTCCCCCCCCACACACACAGATGAACTGATAAGGACAGACAATGCCGTTCTTTGAACACTGACAGGAAAGGAAAGGGTTTGACTGATGAGTACCCGTGCATGTGAACCTGATCACACACTCACACACTCACTACGTATTCACACGCACACACACAAACACATACACATGTTCACTCCCAGGCACATACACACACATACATACACACACACACACACACACACACACACACACACACACACACACACACACACACACACACACACACACACACACACACACACACAAACGCACAGGCACATGCACAGCCCCACACACACAGACACAGACACACACACATTAGTGGGCTTCTCTGAAGACTGTGTGACAGGGAGCTACAACCTTGCGTGTGTGCTTTAGTCTTTATGAGCCTTTGGCAGGAATTGAGACTACAGACCAAATTATACTTCTCAGAGTCCCCAGTGCAGAGGAAGCAACTGAATGTGTTTCGTTCTGTCTGTCTGCAAGGCAAAACAATGGCTTGTACATTTTATGCCCAGTGGAACAAGTTTTTGCAGGATTACACGTGTGCACACACACACACACACACACACACACACACACACACACACACACACACACACACACACATACACACATACGAAAACGATTACATTTAATGATGGAGTCTCCGGCTTTCTTTTAGAAATGTCAACAATTTATTTGGGATTTAACATAGAAAATGTTCAAAATCAATTAAAATAAAAATGATCAAGGAAATGTAACATTCAACATCGATACAACCTCCAGCTTTCCTCGTGAGTGCCCGGTTTGTTTACATGATGTGGGCGCATCTGTCTGCGTCACACAAATACCCAGCGCATTTTCTGACACAAATGACGTTTAGAAATGTTCAGTGTAGTGTCCGAATTCTCGTTTGTTCATTCCCTATATAGTGCACTATATCATGAACACTACATAGGGAATAGTGAGTGAGAGAATAGGGAACGATTTTGAACACAGCTATAGTGTGAACACAAGCTGGATTGGCCCGTTGCCAATTGGCATGCAGCCATTTTCCATCCCGCAGCCCCTCCTTTCCCCTCTGGTTCAACGTGCATGCTAGAACCAGACCCCCTCTATCCCCCCTCCTCTGCCCGTCTCCTACTCCCTGCCCCGCTGTTTGGTTGGAATGACGCGAGCACAGTTAATTGCAAATCAA